>NC_091173.1:39898221-39908221 GCF_040958095.1 Procambarus clarkii
GTGATGAGGTCTGGTTGTGTGATGAGGACGAGCTGGGTGATGAGGGACGGGATGAAGATGAGGTCGGGCTGGGTGATGAGGACGGGCTGGGTGATGGGGACGGGCTGGGTGATGAGGATGGGCTGGGTGATGAGGTTGGGCTGATTGAAGAGGTCGGGCTGGGTGATGGGATGGGCTAGAGGGAAGCCCGTCTAGAAGAAGGCTCAATAACTCCATCTTTCCACTGAAACATTCATGGTTCAGAAGTTATCTATTATTCTGCTCGACTGAGTCATTTGTCGGAAATCCCACACACAAATTAACATAAGTTACCCACTAAAGAAATCAGAGAACGGGTATTCCGTGACGTCAACAACAATCTTTATATTAACTTTATATTATCTTTATATTAACTCTATAATTAATTAATAACTATTACTAATTAACCATAACTAATTAATATATAATCTTTATATTTACTCTTTTTCTTTTAAACAACAGTCTAGTGTTAAACTTAATAAAAAAGTTTTCACTGGGACTGAATATAATTTCCAACACCAGGAATATTGCTTAACTCTCTATTCCTTAATCATAAACAGAACCCCCAAATATTTTAGGACGTCTCCCCTGAGGCGTCGTCATGTGTACAACAACACAGCAACTTGGACTCCTGGTTTAACCTTGACGCCGAGCGCGTGTCCTGGATACCTCCTCCGCCTGGGAGCCGCCGGATCACCTCCTGTTTTCGCGTTTTGGCTTTGCTATTGCCGTTTGGCATCTCTCTTCAACGGTCCGATTGTTCGACGCCTGGCGCACATATCGCCTTGGGTCACGGGATTGTTGATATATTTTTGGGGGCGAGTTCTGGCTGGTTCTCCCGGCAGGGTGACGGTGTTCGGGGGCCGGCTTAGCCGAGAGGTGCAAGGGGTTGGCGGGTCTTGGTGGTTCCTGGTGTGCCCTCAGTCGTGGTGGGCGGCTGGCTTCTGCTCTGCCAGAGGACACTGGATGACTTTTTTGCGTTTTAGTTGGGGGCAGAGTTTTGGTTTTGCTACCTGTGTTCTCTGTGTGGGGCGGGGCCGGTGCTTGTCACCCTGATGGACTCTTGGGACTCCCCAATCATCTGCCTGACTGTGCGTTTATTTGCCGTATGGCATATTAGTTTCTAGTGATTGGCGTCACTTGTTTCTCGTTTTGGCTTGGCGTTTTACCTTTGCTGGCGTCGCGATTAACCCATCACGGTACGCCGGGGCGCATCCGATCCCACGATCGTCGTCGCCCCTAAATCACAACAACAACAACAGTGAGGAAGCTCTCCCTGATGAATTATACAACACTAAAGACTCTTTCTCCGAGCTTCGACACAGGATCCTCTACGATCTGCTCAACCGAAGATCTCATGAACAAAGGGATGAACAATTTTCGCTATTTCTATTGCATTTAATACTGGCCATTATTATTGTAGGAAATATCGTTAAGACGTGAGATGAAATCCCAAACTAGTACGTTTACTCAACTCTACTACACACACATATTCTGTCATCCCTGTGCTTATATGGTTAGGGAACCATTATTAATTCCTTATATCCCAAAAAGGTAATTGTGAGGGAAGTTACTGAAGCAGGCAGTTGGCTCCCAACATAATTATAGGAATTGTTACCTGCTGTACATCACGCCTTGTAGGCCTCCAGACAGCCGCCATTACCTGGCACTCTGAGACACAGGGCCACACCCAGTTCTGATGCTACAATTACAAGCCTTAGTAGGCCCCATCAACAGTATCAGATAAGGCCCTTTTGTGTTTAATACTGTAATAAATAGTAGATTAGACCACCATATGTGGTATGATTTATAATTTTTATATCAAAGACCACGTAAACAATTTGTGGTTTATGAACGATCCACTTGCAAGTAGTTTAAGCTACAAATTTCCCCCCCCCCCCTCCAATTGTATGTGATAAATTCTAGCAGCTGAATCAGAATATATACAATCCACTACTAACTAACTAACTTACTAAGAACTAAGAACTAACTCAGAAAAAAATAATCAAATAAAAATAATATAATCAAAGCCAACTGAAAATAAAAATAAAATAAATATTTGAATATTCACAGAAAAAAGCAATTTAAGCTTGCTAAGATTTTCCCACATCATTATTTGAGTTACTAATACTATAATATAATGTATAATTCATGTTCAAAAAGTTTCCACTAAACCGAGTGAATAGAAGGTTTACTCCCAGCCAGTCTCCTAGGCACTCATTTCCA
Organism: Procambarus clarkii; assembly: GCF_040958095.1. Taxonomy (NCBI): domain Eukaryota; kingdom Metazoa; phylum Arthropoda; class Malacostraca; order Decapoda; family Cambaridae; genus Procambarus; species Procambarus clarkii. Next base: position 39,900,466 of record NC_091173.1, read on the forward strand.
GTTTCAATATTCGAGGCTTTGACTGCACGTCTCCTTCAATACACTACAGCTGGCGATTGAATTTCACCTGCTCCTTCGCACTGCTTTCTTCAAAAACTGTTAGTCTCTCTCTCTCTTTCACACCTCTCTCTCTTTCACACCTCTCTCTCTCTTTCACACCTCTCTCTCTCTCTCTCTCTCCTCCTCTCTCTCTCTCCTCTCTCTCTCTCTCTCTCTCTCTCCTCTCTCTCTCTCTCTCTCTCTCTCTCCTCTCTCCGTCTCTCTCTCTCTCTCTCTCTCTCTCTCTCTCTCTCTCTTCTCTCTCTCTCTCTCTCTCTCTTTCACACTTTTTTCTCTCTTTCACACTTCTTTTTCTCTCTATCCCTCTCGTAGAGTCTAAACAAAAAATAATAATTTCTTGTTTTTATTTCAATATAGAACGAGACACAAAGTGTCTTTGGCAACACAAATCAGGCAAGATAAAGAGGGATGGGCAGACTGCATATTTTTTCATTGCCAGAAAGCCTTTAACACAGTACCACATAAGGGACTAGTGCACAAGCTGGAGATGCAGGCAGGAGTGAAAGGGAAGGTACTCCTCTGGATAAGGGAGTACCTAAGCAACAGAAGACAGCGAGTCACCGTGAGGGGTGAGGTCTCAGAGTGGCGAGTCATCACCAGTGGAGTCCCGCACGGTTCAGTCCTTGTACCTATATACTGTTCCTGATATATGTAATGATCTCCAGAGGGAATTGACTCGTTCCTCTCAATGTTTGCTGATGTTGCAAAAATTATGAGGAGAATTAAGACGGAGGAAGATAGTATGAGGCTACAAGATGACCTAAACAAAATGCAGAAATGTTCCAACAAATAGTTACTAAAGTTCAACCCAAGTAAATGAAACTAGACGGAGGAAACAGGAGGCCAGACACAGGATACAGAATGGGAGATGAAGTACTTCACGAAACGGACAGAGAGAAAAATCTAGGATTTTATATCACACCAAACCTGTCTCCTGAAGCCCACATCAAAAGAATAACATCTGCGGCATATGCGAGGCTGGCCAACATCAGAACAGCCATCAAAAACCTGTGTAAGAAATCATTCAGAACCTTGTATACCACATATGTAAGACCAATGTTGGAGTATGCGGCCCTAGCATGGAGCCGTACCTTGTGAAGCACAAAACGAAGCTGGAAAAAGTTCAGAGATATGCTACTAGGTTAGTCCCAGAACTAAGAGGCATGGGTTATGAGGAAGGGCTGAGGAAACTCGACCTCACGTCGCTGGAAGACAGAAGCCCACGGGGAGACATGATCACCATATACACAATTCTCAGGGGAATTTATAGGATAGACAAGGATGGATTATTTAACACGGGTGCTACACACATAAGGGGACACAGGTGGAAGCAGAGTACCCAAATGAGCCACATAGATATTAGAATGAACTTATTCAGCGTCAGAGTTGCTAGTAATAGAATGCACTAGGAAGTAATGTGGTGGAGACTGACTCCATAGACAGTTTCAAGTGTAGATATGATAGAGCCCAATAGGCTCAGGAATCTGTACACCAGTTGATTGACAGTTGAGAGGCGGGACCAACAGCCAACGCTCAACCTCCGCAATCACAAATAGGTGAGTACACATACTGATCTACGATCTGGTGACAAAGATTAAGCAAGAAGAGAAGGTTGGGCGGACTGCATTATTTTGGACTGTCGGAAAGTCTTTCCGACAGTCGAAAGAAAGAAAGAGAAAGAGATCAGCTGGGAGACCCCAAGCTGGATACTTGGACTCGTGAAGAAATTACTGACGCAGAGAGATTGATTACTGGCAGGCAATTTATAGTCCAACAGGTGTCAGGTCAATGTTATGAGCTGTGCGTTAAAAGTAATTTTGAGCGAGATTGTCTCCAGAATCAATTGATGAATAATGTTGAGCGTGGGCACATATCTGTAGCGTCATGGAACGATTAATTTATATTAGTTCTACTTCTAATAGTCCCATCAGCTTAATTATGTGATATAAGTTGTACCGATATATGTTTTATCGCTCTATATTAAACCTCACTTTCTTTTTACAATATATCATATTTACAGATTGTTAGTTTAAGCCAAAGTTCACTCCCAACTTGAGTATGCGAGAGAAGAAGTGGGAGAGAAAGCGAATTGGAGTGAAATCAGGAGGGAGGGATAGAGAGAGAGAATGAAAGGGAGGGGGAATGGTAGGTAGGGAGTGAGAGAGATCCGATGGGAAGGAGACAGACAGACAGACAAACAGTTATACAGTGACAAAGTGATAAACAGAAGTAGATAGATAAACAGACAAAGACCCGGTCATCGGGATCCGCTTTATGTTGAAGATAAAAACAAATAAGTAAATTTATTAGGCATTAAATTCCAATACATATTATGTAAAGAATCCATCTACTTTGAGCGATTTTAAGGTACTGAAGGAGTACTGGATCATATCTGAGAACCTGTCAGTCCATATAATATTTGAGCTCCTCCAGTCAACACTTCCACCCTAACACCTCAGGGGTGTCCGGGGCCTGGAACACCATACACATGTCTGGTGAGATAATACCTCCTATTATATTTATGTTATCAATAATGTAACAGGGTTAATATTGATCAACCTTGTCTCCAGTGCAGCGTGTTGGTGAATATATCCTTTTCTTCACCTGCAGTGTCATACGTGTGTATGTGTATTCTATCACTAACAGGTTTTGATCATACATGACTATGTGTCTTCCTTCACTAGCGGTGTTTGATCATACAAGACTATGGACCATCCTTCACTAGCAGTGTTGGTCATACATGACTATGGACCATCCTTCACTAGCAGTGTTGATCATACATGACTATGGACCTTCCTTCACTAGCAGTGTTGATCATACATGACTATGGACCATCCTTCACTAGCAGTGTTGATCATACATGACTATGGACCATCCTTCACTAGCAGTGTTGATCATACATGACTATGGACCATCCTTCACTAGCAGTGTTGATCATACATGACTATGGACCATCCTTCACTAGCAGTGTTGATCATACATGACTATGGACCATCCTTCACTAGCAGTGTTGATCATACATGACTATGGACCATCCTTCACTAGCAGTGTTGATCATACATGACTATGGACCATCCTTCACTAGCAGTGTTGATCATACATGACTATGGACCTTCCTTCACTAGCAGTGTTGATCATACATGACTATGGACCATCCTTCACTAGCAGTGTTGATCATACATGACTATGGACCATCCTTCACTAGCAGTGTTGATCATACATGACTATGGACCTTCCTTCACTAGCAGTGTTGATCATACATGACTATGGACCATCCTTCACTAGCAGTGTTGATCATACATGACTATGGACCATCCTTCACTAGCAGTGTTGATCATACATGACTATGGACCATCCTTCACTAGCAGTGTTGATCATACATGACTATGGACCTTCCTTCACTAGCAGTGTTGATCATACATGACTATGGACCATCCTTCACTAGCAGTGTTGATCATACATGACTATGGACCATCCTTCACTAGCAGTGTTTGATCATACATGACTATGGACCATCCTTCACTAGCAGTGTTGATCATACATGACTATGGACCTTCCTTCACTAGCAGTGTTGATCATACATGACTATGGACCATCCTTCACTAGCAGTGTTGATCATACATGACTATGGACCATCCTTCACTAGCAGTGTTGGTCATACCAGCAACTATGGAGAAGAGTGTGAGATTGTGCTTCGTATTTATACAAAGTGAGAAAGCTGAATTCATTAAATGGTTGTACATTTACACAATTTTCAAATACATTACTCATTAATACAAGAAAATGGTAATAATATTTTCCTAACACTGATCATTATAACTGTGAAATATATACTGAATAATGTCAAACAGCAAGACACGTTATTCGTGATGCTCAGCCAGTGGAATATTATTTTGTTTATATTCTCTCATCGTAAGAGACGTATTATAGCAGGAAACTCGACAAATAAAACCTGATGCTAACCTTAATATAATGCAGACTTTTCCACCAGTTTCCTACGACAGATTTTATACCCAAATTTGCTTAATGTGTTTATGAAAACTGAAAAATGTAAAAAATCGAGGTATAACTGATGCATTTATTATTGACTTAAGATTAATCTGATGGGCTTAGAGGTAAGGTAAAGTAATTATGAGGAGAAAGTGCTCCACCAGTATGAGGCAAAGCAGGTCAGACACGACGGAGGCAAGGGATGGGGCTCAATTTAATTTTGATTTGTCAGAACCTGCCGGGAATCTTCAGACTGTCCACGATATTGATAACCAACATAGAGTCCTTTAATATCCATCAGTATGCAGTTCCCGTGTCGCAATGGTAAAACATTCGCCTCGTGCTTCACAGCCAATTTAATCTGGGTTCGTATCCTGTCCGGGAAGATTCACTAGGCGCAAATTCTTAACTGTACGCCTACCTTCACCCAGCAGTATATGGGTACCTGGTTGTTAAACGATTTGGCGGGTCGTATTCCAGCGGAAAATTAGTATTAAGGACCTGCCCGAAACGCTATGCGTGCTTGTGGTATTACAAGCAAGTAAGAACTCGTGTATATGTATATAAATAAGACAAAACAGTTGTTTCTGCTGGTGTAGACAGCGGGTTGCTAAATAGTCGTAGTGGTTTGGCGTTTTCTCCTCATAGTTCCCTTCCCTTTCTACTGTTATCACCAGCAGAGTTTGATTTAAGCCAAATCCGCTTAATTGATAACTTTAAGACCTTGTGTATCACTAAAACTGATTAAATTAAATTTCCAACATGTGCACCAGCTTGCACAAATTCTCACATTAACATCAAAGCTGGTTCAAAGATTTATTTGAACAGCAGTAATGGTACAGGTGCCTCTACAACAGAGGATGATGGTAACTACCGACTAGTCCAAGGCAGAAACAGCAGGAAACGGGACAGGTTACAGCGACAGGGTGAGCAGCAACAGCAGCAACCTCAACAATAACAACAACAAGACGAAGACACTGAGTGGCACACCCTAATCTTTCCTGCAATGGGATTGACAGCAGCAGAGAAGAACAGATGGATAGCCTGGTGGATAGCGCACAGGACTCGTAATTCTGTGGCGCGGGTTCGATTCCCGCACGAGGCAGAAACAAATGGGCAAATTTTCTTTCACCCTGAATGCCCCTGTTACCTAGCAGTAAATAGGTACCTGGGAGTTAGTCAGCTGTCACGGGCTGCTTCCTGGTGTGTGTGTGTGTGTGTGTGTGTGTGTGTGTGTGTGTGTGTGTGTGTGTGTGTGTGTGTGTGGTGTGGAAAAAAAAGTAGTTAGTAAACAGTTGATTGACAGTTGAGAGGCGGGCCGAAAGAGCAAAGCTCAACCCCCGCAAACACAACTAGGTGAATACAACTAGGTGAATACAGATGGATTATTGCGGCTGCCCGCGCCCACAGCGCAGAGTATCGCATTGAGAGCAGGTGTGTAGGTGGCAATGTTAGTGCACGGGTGCAGGGCTACAGTGCCCTGAAGTACTTCACAGAGACCAGTCTCGAGTATCAAGATAAGGATGTTAAATTGTTGGAAGCAAACCCACAGACAAGACAAACTAAAATTATAATTAAGAACTATAGTATTCATGTTGACGTGGAATTTCTCAAGGACTATGAAGAGATTGTTTGGGTGGAGCGCAACACTGGACCAGGGAGACTGCCCAAAAATCAGACAATCGCTCTGTGGAAGGGAGACCTGCCCCCAGTCATTAAAATACCAGGCATGAGGGCGTGCAAAGTGGAGAGGTATATTGGCAGCCCGTCCTTATGTGGCAACTGTCAACGGTGGGATCACAGAACGTAGCAGTGTGATCGCCCAATTAGGTGTGGGTGTTGCAGTGGCTCTCACGACACCAAGCAGTGCCTAGCTAAGATTGCACCGGGTAGGGGTGGCGGGGTAACACCTAAATGTGTCAACTGCAAGCAACCCCACCATGCTTGGAACAGGTATTGCAGGGCGAGGCCTACATGGCGGGGCTCGAGGCCACCGAATCAAACCGCAGGTGGACCAGTGAACAGGGGCGGGAATGGCTCTGTTAACAGTACCACAGCAAGCCAGGGTCCAGTTCAGGGACCAGCCCAGGGTCCAGCTCACAGTAGACCGACAACAGTCTGGGGTAGTGATCACTCAGTGAACAGGGGAACCCAGGGTGGGGAGGGGAATCAGGCATGGGTCTTGGGCAGGAGCGGTGTAGCCAGTCACCACCGCTCCCCTATCCCTTTGGCCTTCCCACCTCTTCCTCCTACCGGGAACCCACCCACCCACGGAACCCACCCACCCACACCTTAATCTCTACCCACGGTGTCGCACCACCACCACCTAACCTCCAAACCCATACCAATGAATCAGACCCCTCCACTTGTCTCCCATCTGTCTCCTCCTCCAGGCACTCCAGGCACTCCTGACTCCCAGGAGGTCGTCACTCAGGTTTGTGTTACAGCAATATTAGACTGCATGATAAGAACTCATCCAGTCGTCCACCAAATATTGCAAAAGCAAACGGAACTTGAGAAAGCCCTCTGCCAGATTAAGACGACTCAGGAACAAATCTTCAAAATCCTGCAACGGCAGTCTATCAAGTGGAGGTCCTGCAAGCCAGAGCCTGGTGCAAGATGATGCAACACATACTGCCGAGGTACGTCAGCAGACACACCCAGGACACCAGCACACCAGTACACACAGTAACACCAGTGTACACAGTAACACCAGTGTACACAGTAACATCAGTGTACACAGTAACACCAGTGTACACAGTAACACCAGTGTACACAGTAACATCAGTGTACACAGTAACACCAGTGTACACAGTAACACCAGTGTACACAGTAACACCAGTGTACACAGTAACACCAGTGTACACAGTAACACCAGTACACACAGTAACACCAGTGTACACAGTAACACCAGTGTATACAGTAACACCAGTGTACACAGTGCCACCAGTGCACGCAGTAACACCAGTGTACACAGTAACACCAGTGTACACAGTAACACCAGTACACACAGTAACACCAGTGTATACAGTAACACCAGTGTACACAGTAACACCAGTACACACAGTAACACCAGTGTACACAGTAACACCAGTGTACAAAGTAACACCAGTGTACACAGTGACACCAGTACACACAGTAACACCAGTACACAGTAACACCAGTACCCACAGTAATACCAGTGTATACAGTAACACCAGTGCACACAGTAACACCAGTACACACAGTAACACCAGTACACACAGTAATACCAGTACACACAGTAACACCAGTGTACACAGTAACACCAGTGTACACAGTAACCCCAGTACACACAGTAACACCAGTGTACACAGTAACACCAGTGTACACAGTAACACCAGTATACACAGTAACCCCAGTACACTCAGTAACACCAGTGTACACAGTAACACCAGTGTACAAAGTTACACCAGTGTACACAGTAACACCAGTGTACACAGTAACACCAGTGTACAAAGTTACACCAGTGTACACAGTAACACCAGTACACACAGTAACACCAGTACACAGTAACACCAGTACCCACAGTAACACCAGTACACAAAGTAACACCAGTACATACACAGTACACCAGTGTACACAGTAACACCAGTACACACAGTAACACCAGTGTACACAGTAACACCAGTACACACAGTAACACCAGTACACAGTAACACCAGTACCCACAGTAACACCAGTACAC
>NC_091173.1:39913221-40005721 GCF_040958095.1 Procambarus clarkii
CCGCATGGAGGCGAGGATACGTGGAGAGCCAAACTACTGGAGGTGGCGACTAGAAACTTCTTAACCCAGCATGTCAGTGAACCCACAAGGATGAGAGGAAACGACGAACCAGCGAGACTCGACCTGGTTTTCACCCTGAACGACTCTGACATAAGAGAAATCAGTTTTGAGGACCCAGTAGGAATGAGCGACCACAGTGTATTGGTGTTTGAGTACCTGATTGAAGAAGGGTTATTGAACTCGAGAAGGGATACCGAAACCAAAAGGTTAGCATACCGAAAGGGAAACTATGAGGAGATAAGAAAATGCCTAGCAGATATAGCATGGGAAACAGAGCTCAGGGAAAAGACGGCCCAAGATATGATGGAATACATCACGCAAAAATGCAAGGATGCAGTAAACAAGTTTGTCCCAGTCCAAAAGGAAAACAGTGAAATGAAGATGAGAAACCCATGGTTTAATCAGAGATGTAGGCTAGCTAAGCAGCAAAGTAAAAGGGCATGGAGAAACTATAGGAATAACAGGACACTGGAGAGCAGAGAAAGATACCAGAATGCCAGGAATGAATATGTTAGGATGAGAAGAGAGGCAGAAAGACAATACGAAAATGACATCGCAAGCAAGGCAAAGACTCAGCCTAAATTGCTGCATAGCCACATCAGGAGAAAAACAACAGTAAAGGAACAGGTTATGAAATTAAGGTTAGGGGCAGAAGGATTCACTACAAACGACAAGGAAGTGTGTGAGGAACTGAATAAGAAATTCCAGGAGGTCTTCACCTTGGAGCAAGGAGAAATCCCAGAGATAAGAGAGGGAATAGCTAACCAGGAACCACTGGAAGAGTTTGAGATTACCAGCGGGGAAGTAAGGAAGTGTTTACTAGAATTGGATGTGACAAAGGCTATAGGTCCAGATGGAATCTCCCCTTGGATACTAAAGGAAGGAGCAGAAGAACTGTGCCTCCCGCTCTCCATGGTGTATAACAAATCACTGGCAACAGGGGAACTGCCAGAAATTTGGAAAGCAGCTAACGTAGTCCCGATATACAAGAAAGGGGATAGACAGGAGGCACTGAATTACAGACCAGTGTCCCTAACCTGCATACCATGCAAGTTGATGGAGAAGATTGTGCGAAGAAAGCTAGTGGAACATCTGGAGCGAAAGAACTTTGTAACACAGCATCAACATGGATTCAGTGATGGCAGGTCCTGCCTCACAGGGTTACTTGAATTCTACGACCAGGCAACAAAAATAGGGCAAGAAAGAGAAGGGTGGGCAGACTGCATATTTTTGGATTGTCAGAAAGCCTTTGACACAGTGCCACACAAGAGGCTAGTGAAAAAACTGGAGATGCAGGCTGGAGTGAAAGGGAAGGTACTCCGTTGGATACAGGAGTACCTAAGTAACAGGAGACAACGAGTCAGTGTGAGGGGTGAGGTCTCAGATTGGCGAGACGTTACGAGTGGAGTACCGCAGGGGTCAGTCCTTGGACCTATACTGTTTCTGATATATGTAAATGATCTTCCAGAGGGTATAGAATCGTTTCTCTCAATGTTTGCCGATGATGCAAAAATTATGAGGAGGATTGAAACTGAGGACGATAGTAGGAGGCTACAAGATGACCTAGACAGACTGAGTGAATGGTCCAACAAATGGCTGTTGAAGTTCAACCCGAGTAAATGCAAAGTAATGAAACTAGGTGGTGGAAATAGGAGGCCAAACACAGGATACAGAATAGGAGATGAAGTACTTAATGAAACGAACAGAGAGAAAGATCTAGGAGTTGATATCACACCAAACCTGTCTCCTGAAGCCCACATAAAAAGAATAACGTCTGCGGCATATGCGAGGCTGGCTAACATCAGAATAGCGTTCAGGAACCTGTGTAAGGAATCATTCAGAATCTTGTACACCACATATGTAAGACCAATCCTGGAGTATGCGGCCCCAGCATGGAGCCCGTACCTTGTCAAGCACAAGACGAAGCTGGAAAAAGTCCAAAGGTATGCCACTAGACTAGTCCCAGAACTAAGAGGCATGAGTTACGAGGAAAGGCTGCGGGAAATGCACCTTACGACACTGGAAGACAGAAGAGTAAGGGGAGACATGATCACAACCTACAAAATCCTCAGAGGAATCGACCGGGTAAACAAGGATAAACTATTCAACACTGGTGGGAGGCGAACAAGGCGCCACAGGTGGAAACTGAGTACTCACATGAGCCACAGAGACGTTAGAAGGAACTTTTTTAGTGTCAGAGTAGTTAACGGATGGAATGCATTAGGCAGTGATGTGGTGGAGGCTGACTCCATACACAGTTTTAAATGTAGATATGATAGAGCCCCGTAGGCTCTGGAATCTGTACACCAGTTGATTGACAGTTGAGAGGCGGGACCAAAGAGCCAAAGCTCAACCCCCGCAAGCACAAATAAGTGAGTACAAATAAGTGAGTACAAAGTCGTAAGGGAGGGAGGGTGCCGAGTCGCCGTTGGCCGCGCTCGTTAATAAGGCTTCATATCTCGGGACATCAGAGGGATACACGGAAAATTCGGTGTTCAGTGATAATACAAAGTGTAACACACCACTTTGAAACTAGAAAACTTATGGATAGTGTCCGATAGTGCATATTAGACAAGATCAGGGGTACAACATCTGTGCCAGGACAATCACGTGGGCCACTGATGGTCAGAGTGTACACAACTAGATGTGATAGTGAAGATCATAACAAATAGTGAATAGGATAGTGAAGAAGTGATTCTAAACGTGTGGCATTGAACTATATCGGTGCTAAGAGGATTAAGGAGCAGAATACTGGAGATATATAGTGACAAGTTGGAGGGACCTACGCCTGGCAGCGGCGTGGATGGAGACAGCAGGCCTACCCACCAATGTCAACAGTACTTAACACCTGTTTGTGCTGCGGGTTTTGAAATTGGCGGTAAGGTAAAGCCTCTCACAAAGTCAGTCAGTCAATTGGTGTACAGTGTTATTGCTTTTTAATAGTTAGTCTTGGATATAAGGTAACAAACTGAAACGAATATCAAGGGAAATGGGAGGCTCATGTGGGAACTAGTTTCTGACACAAAAGTGTGAAAAACACTCCGCTCTACCTACACGGAGACAACTCACTAACCCCCACCCCCTCCCAACAGAGCAGAGACTGTAAACACGCTACCTCCCGACCATATGCATGTAACAGTCCCTCTATAATCCCCCCATACACCCTCGCCATCCCCACACACCCTCCCTATCCCCTCCCTCTCTCCCACCTCCTCCCCCCCTTCAATACACACTCAAACACACCTACCTCCCTACCCCCCCTCTCTCTGTCTCCTCTCTCTCTCTCTCTCTCTCTCTCTCTCTCTCTCTCTCTCTCTCTCTCTCTCTCTCTCTCTCTCTCTCTCTCTCTCTCTCTCTCTCTCTCTCTCTCTCTCTCTCTCCCTCTCACTCTCTCTCACTCTCTCCCTCTCTCTCTCTCTCTCTCTCTCTCTCTCTCTCTCTCTCTCTCTCTCTCTCTCTCTCTCTCTCTCTCTCTCTCTCTCTCTCTCTCTCTCTCTCTCTCTCTCTCTCTCTCTCTCTCTCTCTCTCTCTCTCTCCTCTCTCTCTCCCTCTCCCTCTCTCTCTCTCTCCCTCTCCCTCTCTCTCTCTCTCCCTCTCTCTCCTCTCCCTCTCTCTCTCTCTCTCCTCTCTCTCTCTCCCTCTCTCTCTCTCTCCCTCTCCCTCTCTCTCTCTCTCCTCTCTCCTCTCTCTCTCTCTCCCTCTCTCTCTCCCTCTCCCTCTCCTCTCCTCTCTCTCTCTCTCCCTCTCCCTCTCTCTCTCTCCCTCCTCTCTCCTCTCTCTCTCTCTCCCTCCCTCTCTCTCTCTCTCCCTCTCTCTCCCTCTCTCTCCTCTCTCCTCCCTCTCTCTCCTCTCTCTCCCTCTCTCTCCCTCTCTCTCCTCTCTCTCTCTCTCTCTCTCTCTCTCTCTCTCTCTCTCTCTCTCTCTCTCTCTCTCTCTCTCTCTCTCTCTCTCTCTCTCTCTCTCTCTCTCTCTCTCTCTCTCTCTCTCTCTCTCTCTCTCTCTCTCTCTCTCCCTCTCTCTCTCTCTATCGGGCAAAACATGGATGGGACACGAACTCGGGCTTCCACACGCAGGATGTCAATCGCGGCTGGAACAATTTCAGAGGAAGGGGTGGAACAGGAAGCCGGGATGAAGGGAGTATTCCAGCAAATGTGGGAGGAATTCAGTGAAGAACTGAGGTTAATGAGGGAGACAGTTGCCAACCTGCAGGATGAACTAAGGGAAGCAAAGGAGGAGATAAGAAGCCTGAAGGAGACTTCTCCACAATACCAGACACAAACCGTGCCTCAGGGAGACAGGAATGCTACTGTGGAGGGGACCTCCACACCTCAGCTCTCATTTGCTGAAATACTTAAAACGAGCCCTGAAGCTAGGTCTGCCGTTAAGGAAGTTGCCATGGAAGTGGCTTCCTCTCAGGAAGCGGCTAGATGTACCAGCCGGCTGATAGAGAGAAATAGAGCAGTAGTAGTAGCAGGCATTAAGGAGCAAACAGGGACCAGACCAAAGGAGCGGAGAGACAAGGACAAAAACATGATTAAAGAGATCCTTAAAGAGGTAAGGATGGAGGGAGCTGAGCGAAATGTTGAAAAGGTTTTCAGGCTTGGAAAGTACAACAAGGACAGAGACCGAATGATAAAGGTGGTTTTCATGAGCGAAATCGCGAAAGAGGAATTATTAGAAAGGAAGTGCTGTCTAGCAAGTGGAGAGAAGTTCAAAAGAGTATTCTTGCAGAGGGATATGACAAGGGAAGAGAGAATGCAAGCAGCAGACGCGAGGAAGGAGCGCAGGGAGAGAGAAAGGAATCAGGGAGCTACACCCCCGATCCCTACAATCCCAGAGGGAAACGGGGAACCCTCCTCAAACAGTGCATTAGCCACAGGGAGTGCGGCACCACCCCCTCATTCCACCCAACAGACACCCTACCTGCCCCAACCCCTGTCAGCCCCCCACTAAGTACCCACCTAAGGCACCCCTCTCCTCCCACTCACCCACCTCCTCCCACTCCCACCTCCCCCCAGGACCTCCCTTCTCCCCCATCCCCCAAGCCCTCCCTTCTCCCACATGCCCTTCCGTCCCTCCCACCCACAAGCCCTCCATTCTCCCCCATCCCCCTAAGCTCCCCACTCTCCCCCACCCCACCTAAGCCTTCCCCTCTCCACCACTCCCCAAAACCCTCCCCTCTTCCTCAACCACCTCAGCCTTCCCTTTCCCTCCACGCCCCCCAAGCCCTCCCCACTTTATTGCCCCCCCAAAACGCACCCCCCCAACCCTCCCCCCCTCACCCACTCCCCCTACCCTCCCCCTCCCCCCCTCACCCACTCCCCCTACCCTCCCCCTCCCCCTCTCACCCACTCCCCCTACCCTCCCCCTCCCCCCCTCACCCACTCCCCCTACCCTCCCCCTCCCCCCCTCACCCACTCCCCTTACCCTCCCCCTCGCCCCTACCCCCCCAAGCCCTTCCTCCTCCACCAGTCTCCCCATACCAGATCCTCCCAGCTCCCGCTCACCCCAGACCCCACAGGTCCTCCCCAGAGGAGAAGCAGAAGAGAGTTAGTTTCAGGGCAATGTACTCGAACATAGATGGGATCACAAGCAAGGCAAGTGAACTAAGGGAAAGAGCACAAGAAGTGAACCCAGATGTAATTGGACTCACTGAAACAAAACTCTCTGGAATCATAACGAATGCCGTGTTTCCCCAGGAGTACACAATAATAAGGAAAGAGAGGGAAGGTAGGGGAGGAGGAGGAGTGGCCCTACTCATGAGAAAGGAATGGAGTTTTAAGGAGATGGCTATCCCGGGCTGTGAGGGTTTCAGAGACTACATAGCAGGCACCATGACAATGGGAGGACCAAGGATAGTAGTAGCAGTAATATATAATCCTCCACCAAATGACAAAAGACCCAGTCAAGAGTACGAAAGCAACAACATGGCAGTTAACACTATAATTGAGAGGGCAGCCTCTTCTGCCTGTAGAAATAGATCCCACCTGCTCATCATGAGGGACTTCAATCACGGCAGGATTGATTGGGAGAACAAGGAACCGCATGGAGGCGAGGATACGTGGAGAGCCAAACTACTGGAGGTGGCGACTAGAAACTTCTTAACCCAGCATGTCAGTGAACCCACAAGGATGAGAGGAAACGACGAACCAGCGAGACTCGACCTGGTTTTCACCCTGAACGACTCTGACATAAGAGAAATCAGTTTTGAGGACCCAGTAGGAATGAGCGACCACAGTGTATTGGTGTTTGAGTACCTGATTGAAGAAGGGTTATTGAACTCGAGAAGGGATACCGAAACCAAAAGGTTAGCATACCGAAAGGGAAACTATGAGGAGATAAGAAAATGCCTAGCAGATATAGCATGGGAAACAGAGCTCAGGGAAAAGACGGCCCAAGATATGATGGAATACATCACGCAAAAATGCAAGGATGCAGTAAACAAGTTTGTCCCAGTCCAAAAGGAAAACAGTGAAATGAAGATGAGAAACCCATGGTTTAATCAGAGATGTAGGCTAGCTAAGCAGCAAAGTAAAAGGGCATGGAGAAACTATAGGAATAACAGGACACTGGAGAGCAGAGAAAGATACCAGAATGCCAGGAATGAATATGTTAGGATGAGAAGAGAGGCAGAAAGACAATACGAAAATGACATCGCAAGCAAGGCAAAGACTCAGCCTAAATTGCTGCATAGCCACATCAGGAGAAAAACAACAGTAAAGGAACAGGTTATGAAATTAAGGTTAGGGGCAGAAGGATTCACTACAAACGACAAGGAAGTGTGTGAGGAACTGAATAAGAAATTCCAGGAGGTCTTCACCTTGGAGCAAGGAAAAATCCCAGAGATAAGAGAGGGAATAGCTAACCAGGAACCACTGGAAGAGTTTGAGATTACCAGCGGGGAAGTAAGGAAGTGTTTACTAGAATTGGATGTGACAAAGGCTATAGGTCCAGATGGAATCTCCCCTTGGATACTAAAGGAAGGAGCAGAAGAACTGTGCCTCCCGCTCTCCATGGTGTATAACAAATCACTGGCAACAGGGGAACTGCCAGAAATTTGGAAAGCAGCTAACGTAGTCCCGATATACAAGAAAGGGGATAGACAGGAGGCACTGAATTACAGACCAGTGTCCCTAACCTGCATACCATGCAAGTTGATGGAGAAGATTGTGCGAAGAAAGCTAGTGGAACATCTGGAGCGAAAGAACTTTGTAACACAGCATCAACATGGATTCAGTGATGGCAGGTCCTGCCTCACAGGGTTACTTGAATTCTACGACCAGGCAACAAAAATAGGGCAAGAAAGAGAAGGGTGGGCAGACTGCATATTTTTGGATTGTCAGAAAGCCTTTGACACAGTGCCACACAAGAGGCTAGTGAAAAAACTGGAGATGCAGGCTGGAGTGAAAGGGAAGGTACTCCGTTGGATACAAGAGTACCTAAGTAACAGGAGACAACGAGTCAGTGTGAGGGGTGAGGTCTCAGATTGGCGAGACGTTACGAGTGGAGTACCGCAGGGGTCAGTCCTTGGACCTATACTGTTTCTGATATATGTAAATGATCTTCCAGAGGGTATAGAATCGTTTCTCTCAATGTTTGCCGATGATGCAAAAATTATGAGGAGGATTGAAACTGAGGACGATAGTAGGAGGCTACAAGATGACCTAGACAGACTGAGTGAATGGTCCAACAAATGGCTGTTGAAGTTCAACCCGAGTAAATGCAAAGTAATGAAACTAGGTGGTGGAAATAGGAGGCCAAACACAGGATACAGAATAGGAGATGAAGTACTTAATGAAACGAACAGAGAGAAAGATCTAGGAGTTGATATCACACCAAACCTGTCTCCTGAAGCCCACATAAAAAGAATAACGTCTGCGGCATATGCGAGGCTGGCTAACATCAGAATAGCGTTCAGGAACCTGTGTAAGGAATCATTCAGAATCTTGTACACCACATATGTAAGACCAATCCTGGAGTATGCGGCCCCAGCATGGAGCCCGTACCTTGTCAAGCACAAGACGAAGCTGGAAAAAGTCCAAAGGTATGCCACTAGACTAGTCCCAGAACTAAGAGGCATGAGTTACGAGGAAAGGCTGCGGGAAATGCACCTTACGACACTGGAAGACAGAAGAGTAAGGGGAGACATGATCACAACCTACAAAATCCTCAGAGGAATCGACCGGGTAAACAAGGATAAACTATTCAACACTGGTGGGAGGCGAACAAGGCGCCACAGGTGGAAACTGAGTACTCACATGAGCCACAGAGACGTTAGAAGGAACTTTTTTAGTGTCAGAGTAGTTAACGGATGGAATGCATTAGGCAGTGATGTGGTGGAGGCTGACTCCATACACAGTTTTAAATGTAGATATGATAGAGCCCCGTAGGCTCTGGAATCTGTACACCAGTTGATTGACAGTTGAGAGGCGGGACCAAAGAGCCAAAGCTCAACCCCCGCAAGCACAAATAGGTGAGTACAAATAGGTGAGTACACACACACACACACACACACACACACACACACACACACACACACACACACACACACACACACACACACACACTTAGGAGTTGATATCACACCAAACCTGTCTCCTGAAGCCCACATAAAAAGAATAACATCTGCGGCATATGCGAGGCTGGCTAACATCAGAACAACGTTCAGGAACCTGTGTAAGGAATAATTCAGAATCTTGTACACCACATATGTAAGACCAATCCTGGAGTATACGGCCCAAGCATAGAGCCCGTACCTGGTCAAGCACAAGACGAAACAGGAAAAAGTCCAAAGTTATGACACTAGACTAGTCCCAGAACTAAGAGGCATGAGGTACAAGGAAAGGCTACGGGAAATGCACCTTACGGCACTGGAAGACAGAAGAGTAAGGGGAGACATGATTATAACCTACAAAATCCTCAGGGGTATCGACCGGGTAAACAAGGATATACTATTCAACACCGGGGGGACGCGAACAAGGGGACACAGGTGGAAACTGAGTACCCACATGAGCCACAGAGATGTTAGAAGGAACCTTTTCAGTGTCAGAGTAATTAACGGATGGAATGCATTAGGTAGTGATGTGGTGGAGGCTGACTCCATACAGAGTTTCAAATGTAGATATGATAGAGCCCAGTAGGCTCAGGAACCTGTACACCAGTTGATTGACGGTTGAGAGGCGGGACCACAGAGCCAAAACCCAACCCCCGCAAGAACAAATAGGTGAGTACACACACACACGCACGCACGCACGCACACACACACACACACACACACACACACACACACACACACACACACACACACACACACACACACACACACACACACACACACACACACACACACACACACACACACACACACACACACACACACACACACACACACACACACACACACACACACACACACACACACACACACACACACACACACACACAAACACACGCCTGGGTGGTGGGCCTCAGGACGAGTGGTGGGCCTCTGGACGAGTGGTGGGCCTCAGGACGAGCGGTGGGCCTCAAGTCGAGTGGTGGGCCTCAGGACGAGTGGTGGGCCTCAGGACGAGTGGTAGGCCTCTGGACGAGCGATGGGCCTCAAGTCGAGTGGTGGGCCTCAGGACGAGTGGTGGGCCTCAGGACGAGTGATGGGCCTCAGGACGAGTAATGGGCCTCAGGACGAATGGTGGGCCTCAGGACGAGTGGTGTGCCTCAGGACGAGTGGTGGGCCTCAGGACGAGTGGTGGGCCTCAGGACGAGTGGTGGGCCTCAGGACGAGTGGTGGGCCCCTTGACGAGTGGTGGGCTTCAGGACGAGTGGTGGGCGTCAGGACGAGTGGTGGGCCCCTTGACGAGTGGTGGGCCTCTGGACGACTTGTGGGCCTCAGGACGAGAGGTGGGTGTCAGGACGAGTGATGGGCCTCAGGACGAGTGATGGGCCTCAGGACGAGGGGTGGGCCTCAAGATGAGTGGTGGGCCTCAGGACGAGTGGTGGGCCTCAGGACGAGTGGTGTGCCTGTGGGCCTCAGGACGAGTGGTGGGCCTGAAGACGAGGGGTGGACCTCAGGACGAGTTGTGGGCCTCAGGACGAGAGGTGAGTTTCAGGACGAGTTGTGGACCTCAGGACGAGTGGAGGGTGTCATGACGAGGAGTGGGCCTCAGGACGAGTGGTGGGCCTCTGGACGAGGAGTGGGCCTCAGGGCGAGTGGTGGGCCTCAGGACGAGTGGTGGCCCTCTGGACGAGTGGTGGCCCTCTGGACGAGTGGTGGGCCTCTGGACGAGTGATGGTCCTCAGGACGAGTGATGGGCCTCAGGACGAGTGGTGGGCCTCAGGACGAGTGGTGGGCCTCAGGACGAGTGGTGGGCCTCAGGACGAGAGGTGAGTTTCATGACGAGTTGTGGACCTCAGGACGAGTGGAGGGTGTCATGACGAGGAGTGGGCCTCAGGACGAGTGGTGGGCCTCAGGACGAGTGGTGGGCCTCAGGACGAGAGCTGGGCCTCTGGACGAGTGGTGGGCCTCAGGACGAGTGGTGGGCCTCAGGACGAGTGGTGGGCCTCAGGACGAGTGGTGGGCCTCAGGACGAGAGGTGAGTTTCAGGACGAGTTGTGGACCTCAGGACGAGTGGAGGGTGTCATGACGAGGAGTGGGCCTCAGGACGAGTGGTGGGCCTCAGGACGAGTGGTGGGCCTCAGGACGAGTGGTGGGCCTCAGGACGAGAGGTGAGTTTCAGGACGAGTTGTGGACCTCAGGACGAGTGGAGGGTGTCATGACGAGGAGTGGGCCTCAGGACGAGTGGTGGGCCTCAGGACGAGGAGTGGGCCTCAGGACTAGTGGTGGGCCTCAGGACGAGTGGTGGGCCTCAGGACGAGTGGTGGGCCTCTGGACGAGTGGTGGGCTTCTGGACGAGTTGTAGGCCTCAGGACGAGAGGTGGGTGTCAGGACGAATGGTGGGCCTCAGGACGAGTGGTGGGCCTCAGGACGAGTGGTGGGCCTCAGGACGAGTGGTGGGCCTCAGGACGAGTGGTGGGCCTCAGGACGAGTGGTGGGCCTCAGGACGAGTGGAGGGCCTCAGGACGAGTGGAGGGCCTCAGGACGAGTGGTGGGCCTCAGGACGAGTGGTGGGCCTCAGGACGTGATGTGGGGCTCAGGACGAGTGATGGGCCTCAGGACGAGTGGTGGGCCTCTGGACGAGTGGTGGGCCTCTGGACGAGTTGTAGGCCTCAGGACGAGAGGTGGGTGTCAGGACGAATGGTGGGCCTCAGGACGAGTGGTGGGCCTCAGGACGAGTAGTGGGCCTCTGGATGAGTGGTAGGCCTCAGGACGAGTGGAGGGCCTCAGGACGAGTGGTGGGCCTCAGGATGAGTGGTGGGCCTCAGGACGAGATGTGGGGCTCAGGACGAGTGGTGGGCCTCAGGACGAGTGATGGGCCTCAGGACGAGTGGTGGGCCTCAGGACGAGTGGTGGGCCTCAGGACGAGTGGTGGGCCTCAGGACGAGTGGTGGGCCTCAGGACGAGTGGTGGGCCTCTGGACGAGTGGTGGGCCTCAGGACGAGTGCTAGGCCACCTGGACGAGTAGTGGGCCTCAGAACGAGTAGTGGGCCTCAGGACGAGCGGTGGGCCTCAGGACGAGTGGTGGGCCTCAGGACGAGGAGTGGGCCTCAGGACTAGTGGTGGGCCTCAGGACGAGTGGTGGGCCTCAGGACGAGTGGTGGGCCTCTGGACGAGTGGTGGGCCTCTGGACGAGTTGTAGGCCTCAGGACGAGAGGTGGGTGTCAGGACGAATGGTGGGCCTCAGGACGAGTGGTGGGCCTCAGGACGAGTGGTGGGCCTCAGGACGAGTGGTGAGCCTCAGGACGAGAGGTGAGTTTCATGACGAGTTGTGGACCTCAGGACGAGTGGAGGGTGTCATGACGAGGAGTGGGCCTCAGAACGAGTGGTGGGCCTCAGGTCGAGTGGTGGGCCTCAGGACGAGTGGTGGGCCTCAGGACGAGTGGTGGGCCTCAGGACGAGAGGTGAGTTTCAGGACGAGTTGTGGACCTCAGGACGAGTGGAGGGTGTCATGACGAGGAGTGGGCCTCAGGACGAGTGGTGGGCCTCAGGACGAGTGGTGGGCCTCACGGACGAGAGGTGGGCCTCAGGACGAGAGGTGAGTTTCAGGACGAGTTGTGGACCTCAGGACGAGTGGAGGGTGTCATGACGAGGAGTGGGCCTCAGGACGAGTGGTGGGCCTCAGGACGAGGAGTGGGCCTCAGGACTAGTGGTGGGCCTCAGGACGAGTGGTGGGCCTCAGGACGAGTGGTGGGCCTCTGGACGAGTGGTGGGCCTCTGGACGAGTTGTAGGCCTCAGGACGAGAGGTGGGTGTCAGGACGAATGGTGGGCCTCAGGACGAGTGGTGGGCCTCAGGACGAGTGGTGGGCCTCAGGACGAGTGGTGGGCCTCAGGACGAGTGGTGGGCCTCAGGACGAGTGGTGGGCCTCAGGACGAGTGGAGGGCCTCAGGACGAGTGGAGGGCCTCAGGACGAGTGGTTGGCCTCAGGACGAGTGGTGGGCCTCAGGACGTGATGTGGGGCTCAGGACGAGTGATGGGCCTCAGGACGAGTGGTGGGCCTCTGGACGAGTGGTGGGCCTCTGGACGAGTTGTAGGCCTCAGGACGAGAGGTGGGTGTCAAGTCGAATGGTGGGCCTCAGGACGAGTGGTGGGCCTCAGGACGAGTAGTGGGCCTCTGGATGAGTGGTAGGCCTCAGGACGAGTGGTAGGCCTCAGGACGAGATGTGGGGCTCAGGACGAATGGTGGGCCTCAGGACGAGTGGTGGGCCTCAGGACGAGTGGTGGGCCTCAGGACGAGTGGTGGGCCTCAGGACGAGTGGTGGGCCTCAGGACGAGTGGTGGGCCTCAGGACGAGTGGTGGGCCTCTGGACGAGTGGTGGGCCTCAGGACGAGTGCTAGGCCACCTGGACGAGTAGTGGGCCTCAGAACGAGTAGTGGGCCTGAGGACGAGCGGTGGGCCTCAGGACGAGTGGTGGGCCTCAGGACGAGGAGTGGGCCTCAGGACTAGTGGTGGGCCTCAGGACGAGTGGTGGGCCTCAGGACGAGTGGTGGGCCTCTGGACGAGTGGTGGGCCTCTGGACGAGTTGTAGGCCTCAGGACGAGAGGTGGGTGTCAGGACGAATGGTGGGCCTCAGAACGAGTGGTGGGCCCCAGGACGAGTGGTGGGCCACAGGACGAGTGGTGGGCCTCAGGACGAGTGGTGGGCCTCAGGACGAGTGGTGGGCCTCAGGACGAGTGGAGGGCCTCAGGACGAGTGGAGGGCCTCAGGACGAGTGGTGGGCCTCAGGACGAGTGGTGGGCCTCAGGACGTGATGTGGGGCTCAGGACGAGTGGTGGGCCTCAGGACGAGTGGTGGGCCTCTGGACGAGTGGTGGGCCTCTGGACGAGTTGTTGGCCTCAGGACGAGAGGTGGGTGTCAGGACGAATGGTGGGCCTCAGGACGAGTGGTGGGCCTCATGACGAGTAGTCGGCCTCTGGATGAGTGGTAGGCCTCAGGACGAGTGGAGGGCCTCAGGACGAGTGGTGGGCCTCAGGACGAGTGGTGGGCCTCAGGACGAGATGTGGGGCTCTGGACGAGTGGTGGGCCTCAGGACGAGAGCTGGGCCTCAGGACGAGCGGTGGGCCTCAGGACGAGTGGTGGGCCTCTAGACGAGTGGTGGGCCTCAGGACGAGAGCTGGGCCTCAGGACGAGCGTTGGGCCTCAGGACGAGTGGTGGGCCTCTGGACGAGTGGTGGGCCTCAGAACGAGAGCTAGGCCTCTGGACGAGTGGTGGGCCTCAGGACGAGAGCTGGGCCTCTGGACGGGTGGTGGGCCTCAGGACGAGAGGTGGGTTTCAAGACGAGCGATGGTCCTCAAGTCGAATTGTGGGCCTCATGACGAGTGATGGGCCTAGGGACGAGTGATGGGCCTAAGGACGAGTGATGGGCCTCAGGACGAGTGATGGTCCTCAGGACGAGTGATGGGCCTCAGGACGAGTGATGGGCCTCAGGAAGAGTAGTGGGCCTGTGGATGAGTGGTGGGCCTCTGGACGAGTGGTGGGTCTCTGGACGAGTGGTGGGTCTCTGGACGAGTGGTGGGTCTCTGGACGAGTGGTGGGCCTCTGGACGAGTGGTGGGCCTCTGGACGAGTAGTTGGCTTCTGGACGAGTGGTGGGCCTCAGGAAGAGTGGTGGGCCTCTGGACGAGTGATGGGCCTCAGTACGAATGGGCGGCCCCCTGACGAGTGGTGGGCCTCAGGACGATTGGTGGGCCTCAGTACGAATGGGCGGCCTCCTGACGAGTGGTGGGCCTCTGGACGAGTGGTGGGCCTCAGGACGAGTGGTGGGCCTCAGAACGAGTGGTGGGCCTCTGGACGAGTGGTGGGCCTCAGAAAGAGTGGTGGGCCTCTGGACGAGTGATGGGCCTCATTACGAATGGGCGGCCTCCTGACGAGTGGTGGGACTCAGGGCGAGTGGTGGGCCTCTGCACGAGTGGTGGGCCTCCTGACGAGTGGTGGGCCTCCTGACGAGTGTTGGGTCTCTGGACGATTGGTGGGCCTCAGAAAGAGTGGTCGGCCTCTGGACGAATCGAGGGACTCGGGAGGAGTGGAGGGACTCGGGACGAGTGGTGGGCCTCAGGACGAGTGATGGGCCTCAGGAAGAGTGGTGGGCCTCTGGGTGAGTGGTGGGCCTCTGGACGAGTGGTGAGACTCAGGGCGAGTGGTGGGACTCAGGACGAGTGGTGGGCCTCTGGACGAGTGGTGGGACTCAGGACGAGTGGTGGGCCTCAGGACAATAGGTGGGCCTTACGACGAGTGGTGGGCCTCAGGACGAGTGGTGGGCCTCAGGACGAGTGGTGGGCCTCAGGACGATTGGTGGGCCTCAGGACGAGTGGTGGGCCTCAAGACGAGTGGTGGGCCTCTGGACGAGAAGTAGGCCTCAGGACGAGTGGTGGGCCTCAGGACAAGTGGTGGGCCTAAGGACGAGTGATGGGCCTCAGGAAGAGTGGTGGGCCTCTGGACGAGTGGTGGGCCTCGGGATGAGTGGTGGGCCTCTGGACGAGTGGTGGGACTCAAGGCGAGTGGTGGGCCTCAAGACAAGTGGTGGGCCTCTGGACAAGTGGTGGGACTCAGGACGAGTGGTGGGCCTCAGAACGAGTGGTGGGCCTCTGGACGAGTGGTGGGACTCAGGACGAGTGGTGGGCCTTACGACGAGTGGTGGGCCTCAGGACGAGTGGTGGGCCTCTGGACGAGAAGTAGGCCTCAGGACGAGTGGTGGGCCTCAGGACGAGTGGTGGGCCTAAGGACGAGTGATGGGCCTCAGGAAGAGTGGATGAGTGGAGGCCTGTGGATGAGTGGTGGGCCTCTGGACGAGTGGTGGGACTCAAGGCGAGTGTTGGGCCTCTGGACAAGTGGTGGGCCTCTGGACAAGTGGTGGGCCTCTGGACGAGTGGTGGGCCTCAGGACGAGTGGTGGGCCTCAGGACGAGTGGTAGGCCTCTGGACGAGTGGTGGGACTCAGGACTAGTGGTGGGCCTCAGGACGAGTGGTGGGCCTTACGACGAGTGGTGGTCCTCAGGACGAGTGATGGGACTCAAGGCGAGTGGTGGGCCTCAGGACGAGAGGTGGGCCTCAGGACGAGTGGTAAGTCTCATATGTTATAAATGAACCCATCCTTCGAATTGACAGTACGATTTAATACTAAGTGTAATAAGTACATTTTCTTACTGTCATAAAAAGTGCATAATTGCACTTATCGAGCTGTTACATTTACGAAACCCCTTCCTCTGATTTAATTCTCCTCGTTTTCTGTTAAGACTCTCAGAATTTTAAGACGAAGTTTTCAATTTCAATTTACTGTTCACAAGTTTTAAATATAAGAAATATATTTTTTATGTTTATTAACACAATGTAGATTTTATACAAAATTTTTAAATATTCAGATTTATATAACAATTTATTGATATATTTTAGTTTTGTTTTATTAGTTTTATAAAACTGTTGTATCAGAATAGCTATAGGTTAAGTACAAATTGTAATTAAGAAGCAATAATATTATTATCTTCAAAAACTAAAACGGTTAAGGTGAGGTTGTGGTTTTCTATTCAGTTTTTCAGGTAAACTCAAATATTCACAATATATATATATGACAGTTCGATTCAATACTAAGTGAAAATAAGTACAATTCCTAACTGCTATGAATAGTACATCATTGCACTTATTTGTCTTCTTACATTTACCACCCCATTTTTAGAGGACGGGCTGTATAAATGACGCAGTATGTTATGAGAACGTTAATATTTTCTTGTTTGAGTTAAATTCCATGCAAGTTGTCTCGGCCAGACAGTGCAACCCGTTCTCGCAAATTCGTGAAGTCAATATTGACTTATTAACTACGTGCATAGGTGATATACTAAACATAATAGATACCCTTAAAAAGATTTATAGAAAACACCGACCTTACCTAACCTTGTTAGTATCTTAAGATAAGCATCTTATTGCTTCGTAATTACAATTATTACTTAACCTGTACCTATTATAGGTTAGGTAATAATTGTAATTACGAAGCAATAAGATGCTTATCTTAACATACTAAGTAGGTTAGGTAACGTCGGTGTTTTCTATGAATCTTTTTAAGAGTATCTATTATGTTAAGTATGTCACCTATGCACATATTTAATAAGTCAATATTGACTTATTAAATTTGCGAGAACGGGTTGGACAGTGATGGGGTGACAGGATACAGGTGCTGGTAAATATTAAGCAGCAGCCTAGCGGAGACTATTTGTTGGAGCACTGATACTATTTAAGCATGCTGCTAGTACTCACACTAATTGTGCTTGAGCTCTGGTTCTTTGATCCCGCCTCTCAACTGTCAATCAACTGATGTAGATTCCTTAGCCTACTGGGCTCATATCTACATTTGAAACGGTGTATGGAGTCTTCCTCCACCACATCACTGCCTAATGCATTTCATCTGTTAACTACTCTGACACTGAAAAAGTTCTTTCTAACGTCCCTGTGGCTCATTTGGGTACTCAGTTTCCACCTGTGTCCCCTTGTTCGCATACCACCCAAGTTAAACAGTTTACCTTTATCTACCCTGTCAATTCCTCTGAGAATTTTGTAGGTAGTGATCATGTCTCCCCTTACTCTTCTGTCTTCTAGTGTCGTGAGGCGCATTTCTTGCAGCCTTTCTTCGTAACTCATGCCTCTTAGTTCTGGGACTTCCCTAGTGGCATATCTCTGAACTTTTACAAGCTTTGCCTTGTGCTTGAAAAGGTACGGGCTCCATGCAGGGGCCGCATACTCCAGGATTGGTCTAACATATGTGGTATACAAGGTTCTGAATGATTCCTTACACAGGTTCCTGAAGGCAGTTCTGATGTTAGCCAGCCTTGCATATGCCGCTGATGTTATTCTTTTGATGTGGGCTTCAGGTGACAGGGTTTGTGTGATATCAACTCCTAGATCCTTCTCTCTGTCCGTTTCATGAAAGAATTCATCTCCCATTCTGTCTCCTGTGTCTGGCCTCCTGTTTCCACTGCCTAGTTTCATTACCTTACATTTACTCGGGTTGAACTTTAGTAGCCATTTGTTGGACCTCATGCAGGTATACTTTGATTCATGCAGTCTGTTTTAGGTCATCTTGTAGTCTCATACTGTCTTCCTCCGTCTTAATCCTCCTCATAATTTTGGCATCATCAGCAAACAATGAGAGGAATGATTCTATACCATCTAGAAGATCATTTACATATATAAGAAACAGTATGGGTCCAAGGACTGAACCCTGCGGGACCCCACTGGTGACTTCTATCCAATCTGAGACCTCACCCCTCACAGTGACTCACTACCTTCTGTTACTTAGGTACTCCCTTATCCAATGGAGTACCTTCCCTTTCACTCCTGCCTGCATCTCCAGCTTTCGCACTAGTCTCTGGTGTGGCACTGTGTCAAAGGCTTTCTGGCAATCAGTATGTTGGACCTGATAATACTATGTTGTTATTTTTATTCTATGTTTTTTTTAAGTAAAAGTTTGTCTGTAGACAACCTGTTTTGCGCTGATCCTGCTGAAAATTTCTATAAGGAAAGAGAGAGACAGAAATAATTGGAGGCCAATCGACAGCAGACATAATATCACATAAGGCAAATAGAAGGAGGTCATCACAAAGAAATGAGAGAGAGGGTAAGTCATCAAGGCTCCGTGGGTGTATACTCATCATAATAGACCTGTTCTGAGCCGATTCCCCAAACAGCATGCCAATGAGCCCATTTCTCCATAGCTAAGGGTGACTCTTCCGTGTGTTCTCCATTGGTGGTGGTGTTGACAGCAGTAGTAGTGTTTTTATACATTTTATTGGGGGGGGGGGGTTAACGATAATTATATCGGAACCTCCTGATAACTTGTGGTCACTATCAGCCAGCCAAGTGTTGTATGGTAAGGAACAATGACACTATACCTGCAGTCACTATCAGCTAGCCAAGTGTTGTATAGTAAGGAACAATGACACTATACCTGTAGTCACTATCAGCTAGCCAAGTGTTGTATAGTAAGGAACAATGACACTATACCTGCAGTCACTATCAGCTAGCCAAGTGTTGTATAGTAAGGAACAATGACACTATACCTGTAGTCACTATCAGCCAGCTGCTGGAGAGTGTCGATGCGTTGCGGGTATCTGGGACTGGTGAAGATAGCAATAAGGTTGCAAGTGTAGGCAGCGCCCAGGACCAGGCAGCAGAGATACCACACACTTATAAACATCCTTTGTTGTCGAGGGTGAGCTGGCAGGCTCTGGGCAAACAGTCCACGCAGCAGGTTGAGGCAGGTGTCTGCCACACCTGTCTTCTGGCCTGGTCCCTGTACAACATGGAACTAATTTTAGTAACAGTCCACGCAGCAGGTAGAGGCAGGTGTCTGCCACACCTGTCTTCTGGCCTGGTCCCTGTACAACATGGAACTAATTTTAGTAACAGTCCACGCAGCAGGTAGAGGCAGGTGTCTGCCACACCTGTCTTCTGGCCTAGTCCCTGTACAACATGGAACTATTATTAGTTAAAATTTTAAATCTAAAGCAAACAGGAAGTTAAGGCTGATACAAATAGAAGCATTTTGGATTGCTCCTAATATTATACACGAAAAATAATTGGTGTAACATATAGGCAAACACACGTGGACAGAAATGATAAGGAACACAATGTTATAAATAATGTATTGCGGAATTACATACGTTTGTGTCTACATTGTTGGTGACAAATTCTGGAAAGATGACATGGCCAATAGAGTAGAGAAGGCTGAGGTTGAAGATGTTCGGACTTTATTTCTAGCAGCTTTCATAGTATGGGATTAACCTTACGCAGACAATAAAATCTGGGGTACAAAAGAGTCAATGACCGTTCTAAAAAACGTGTTTTTCCTTACCATCCTAAAACCATAGTATCTTAAGTGTCAATAACATTTCTAAATATAACCACAACCCACGCTTCAGAGGGGTGAGATATACACCCCCACAGCATCTGAGGTCTCAAAGAGTCAACGACCTTTCCAAATTATGGCTATATACTCTTCCTAGGGTTCACAGGAGTCAATTACTATTCGGAAATACTATTCTTATAACCCCCTAGTGGGACACAAGGGAGCAATAGATGCACAGCAAAATTTGGGTTCAAATCCCGTAGTTGTAAGAAATAAATCTATACCGTTCTTTCTCTCCAAAGCTCATTCACTCTAGAGAATTGGAGCAATAGGTCAAAATATGGGAATCTTACACAGACAATAAACGTTGGATTCAAAAGAATCAATAATCTTTCCAGTTACTTTATCTCTACCACCCTGTAGGTTCTAAAGGTGTAAATTACCTTGTTTTATAAAAAGGTGCATATCCCTCGGGTACAAATGAGACAGTGGCCTCTCCAAAATATACTTTCTGGGTGTGTGTGTACGGTCATGTTTTGGCTAGTAAGTACAAGTGTAAACATGTGTGTGTGTGTGTACTCACTTTTTTGTGCCTGCAAGATTGAGCTTTGGCTCTTGGATCCCGAGATCCAATATGTGTGTGTGTTTGTGTGTAATTACCTAAGTGTAGTTTTAGAAGAGCTTCGCTTATGATTTCCCCCTCTTCCCAATACTCGTTGTCCAATAACGCTTTGAAACTACTGACGGCGTTGGCCTCCACCACCTTCTCACTTAACTTGCTCCTTCTATCTACCACTCTGTTTGCAAAAGAAAACTTTGTAATATTTGTTTGGTATCTTTGTTTCCTTTAGCTTGAATCTGTGTCCTCTTGTTCGTGAAGTTGCTGGTTTCAGGAATTCCTCTTTGTCAATTTGGTCGATCCTGTTAGTATTTTGTAAGTGGTAATCATGTCAACTCTTGTTCTTCTATCTTCTAGTTTTGGCATGTTTAACACCTCTATTCTATCCTCATAACTCTTGTTTTTTTATTTCCAGAGCTATTTTGTAGCAGGCCTTTGCACCTTTTCTAGTTTATTTATGTGCTTCTTGAGATTTGGGCACCATACAACTGTTGAATATTCAAATTTTGGTTTCACAAAAATCATACCCAGCAAACACACAACGTTGTGGCAATCTTCATTAACGTTTCCATAGAGTTGTGGGAAAGAAAATTTGCAAGATTAGTTCAAAAGGCACATGAGCAATGTTATAACCCTTGAAGTTTAGGTATGGTTCTTTTGCTTGTAGTAATCAAAAAATAATAATTTAGGCCTTGCCTCAAAGTTTGTCTAGGGTATGATTGAAAGTCACTACTTAATATGCAAAACAATATACTGTATTTAAGGGTAACAAGACATATCAAACATAAAATGGTAAAAATTATAAGAAGCCAGAATTATCTTTCAGCATGTAATAATATCATAAAATCACTTAATGAGCACAGACAATCTCTTAAACACATGAATGAATCAATGGAGTAGCACAAAATAGTATTCCAAGAGAATTAACTAAGTATTAAGTAAAATAAACAAAATACACCGACTTATCTCCAATACATGTCTCCTCCCAGCGAGCTAACCCACGTAACTAGCTAGCCTCCCGCCAGCAAGGAAAGGCGTCCTACCAAAAGATCAACTTAGCACCTATATAAACTCTCGTGAAAACTCTACTAACAGAGTGTAGTAAAAAGGAACAATATAATCAGTAATCTTAACTGTATATAATACTGTTACAGTAATCACAGGAATTAATTACAATCAATAACAGGAATTATTCAAAGGTTCAAATATTGACGCTAGCTTGACAACAGGCCGCACACTGGAAACATCCAAATATGATCATCCGCCAACGGAGAAGCCACCAACTCCCTCCAACAAGAAATAACTTGCACAAGCCTATAAAATATAATGCCACTCAGGCACACTACAGCATGCTATAATATAAATCATACAATATTAACTGGAACACAACTGGATACCATACTAATAATAGTACTGAACAGGGAAAGGATTAAATGTTATAGATAGTTATCATGAATAATGGTAGAATCAATCATAGATTCGTAACAAGCAACCAAGAATGGTTAAAGTATATCTTTATGTAATTTGGCAAATTCTGTCTAATCTAACAACAGCTTCTCCTTCATATTAAAAAATAATAGTTTTTTCATGTTTAAATATTGAATTCATGAACATTACACATATAAATTGTGAATGTTGTTTAATAGATGTATGAAATATTCTGAAAACATTTAGTTACTGAAATATATTGGATTAAAATTTTGTTTCTATATAGTTAATATAGGATTATGTAACACTATTTATTCCCTTATATATTAAAACTATTTTTTTCATGTTCATTTATTAAATTTTTATGTGATTTTGTAGCATATATTAATATCTATATAAATAAAAATGGAAATATTTGTTTCTTTAAAATCACTAATCTCCGAAGGTTCTTCACCAATTGCTTTGAAATTTCCACCCAACATTCCATTTGCATCCGAGCGGGTTTTTATATACATACTATATAGATGTCATGTCTGTGATGGGAAAAAAAACATTTTTTTTTTTAACTGTGTTTTTCATGTGAGGGGAAATCTTCAAAATCTCTTTACCAAATGCAAATGTTTCTTTGACACAACGTTGCATTCGAATAGGTGCATGTTTTTATATACCTACTATATACATGCCTCTCCTGTATCTGGAAAAAATATATATTTTTTTTAAATAGTGCCATCTGTTGGAAGTAAGTGCAACACACGCTGTAATCTCCAAAAGTTCTTCGCCGATTGCTCTGAAATTTTGACACAACGTTCCATTTGAATACACGCGTTTTTTTATATACCTACTATATAGATTCCACACCTTTGACAGGTAAAAACAAGCTTTTCTTTTAAAGAGTGCCATCTGTTGCACGTAAATGCATCACATGCTGTACTAAATATGTTACGAATCAATGTTTCCAATTGCATTGATAAATTGAATTTTCATAGATCTCGATATATTTTAATTTTGATTTAATTATTTTGTGTGACATTGTGTTGGAATTGAGCTACGTTCTTTATCATACTGTTCATTTTGTGAGTATTGTTGATTTTTCATTGTTTTTCATTTCGTTTTTTAACTGTTCTTATTTTTCACTGATGTGTACATCAGATCATTTGATGTTCCCATTTTTCTGATGGGAACGTCAGATCATTTGGTAGCGCATCAGGCGAGGGAGTGGGGAATGATGGGGAGGACGAGGGGACGGTAGTGGGGAATGGTGGGAAGGATAAAGGGACGAGAGTGGGGTGGTAAAGGGGACATGGGATGGGGTAATGGTGGGGAGGACGAGGGGATGGCAGAGTTGGGGGATGTTAGGGACGAGGGAGTAGAGAATGGTGGGGAGGACAAGGGAACAGGGAAGTAGGGGACGGTGGGGAGGACAAGAGTACGGGGAAGGGGGGTAATGGTGGAGAGGATGAGTGGACAGGGGAGTGTGGCATGGTGAGGAGGATGACGGGACGGAGAAATGAAGAATGGTGAGGAGGACAAGGGGACAGTGGAGTGAGGGATGGTGGGGAGGACGATGGAATGGGGGGGGGGGAATGGTGGGGAGGACAAAAGGATGGGGGAGTTGGATATAGTGGAGAGGACAAGGGGTCTGGGGAGTGGGGAATGGTGGGAAGGACATGGGGAAGGGGGAGGGTTGCTTTCTATCGTGAGCGCGCCGCAGACTTTGACGCCATGGGGCAAGTGGTGCGGGCGAGCGTGCAGTGACGCCTAAATGTGTATACCCGTTTCAGTTTTCTCACCTTAATTCTGGTGCTACGTCGTTCGTTTTGGTATCATTGTGTTCGCAATTAAATTCCCTGCAAATGTATATGCATATAATGTCCAAAAGCCTGGCGAGACTCCCCACAGCAAAGCCTAAAATCGGAAAAGTTACCCGTGAGCGCCCAAAATCAGTAAAATATTTATACTCGTTTCAGTTTTCTCGCCTTAATTCTCGTGCTACGTCACTCGTTTTTGTATCATTGTGTTCGCAAATGAATTCCCTACAAGTATATATGAATATAATGTACAAAAGCCTGGCGTGCCTCCCCGCAGGAAAGCCTAAAGTTACCCGGAAACGAGCACCAATTTGTACACTGTAACCTAATGTTTATACTCGTTCAGTTTGATAACATCAATTTTCGTGTTACGTCGTTCAGTTTGGTATCAAATATTTCGCAATAAAAAGGCGCTTATTTTTAAACTAGTTTCATAAAAATAGAGCAATAACTGGAATTTTAACAATTATTTTAATTCTTGAAGGTCATCATCATAATTATTTATATCTTTCCAGTGTATATATCTATAATTTTATACGACGCAGATAATTTCATAATCCCTAAAGCAGACAGAGAATCGAAGATGGGGATGCGTACCATCAGTGGAATAGTTATCGAAATTGATCACCAGAGAGATATATATCGTGTGGCCACCAAATTTGAACCATCGATCAGTATCTTTCTAGGACTGACTTCGATAAATGTATAGACAGAATTATACCAAATAAAATTAATAAGAGTGAGACAGTAGGTCTTCGAGAAGTCGTTCGAAGACAGTCTGATTATTTTCTCAGTGATAATCGCTATAGGAAGATTCTAGTGTGTCATTGTAAACTCTTGCCGTGTATGAATCACAGATGTATTTGCCAGAGATACGATCAAAGATGTACCCCCAAATGCCGACATAATGTACAAATCTGTAAAAATTGTTGATAATAATAATAATAATAATAATAATCAAATACTTATACATTTCTATATCCTTTATCATACCATGTTTGGATAAGTGCGAGAAATCATTTAAACCACAACTGCTGTAACGACATGTTCCATAAACGTAAATACCAAATCCCATTAATAGTTTTTTTTTATCTTTTGTATCTCACATTCAAGGGTAACTTTTTAAAATTATATAATTGATTCTATAAAATACATTCAAAATTATTTACAAAAAATAAATTTGGGGGTTTTATTTCACAAAAAAAATATTTTTGCCAAGTAAAAACCACAAGTAAATACTTTGTTTCTTTGGTGACAACTTTACATTTTATTTAGAACAAATTATTTAATTTATTATATAAAATATCTTTACAAAAATAAATTTGGGCATTTTATAATATTCCCCATTTTATAATATATTTGGGCATTTTATAATAAAACCCACAATATTTATAATATTGTGGGTTTTATTACCCACAAATAATATATTTTGCGAGTTAAAGACCTCCAGTATAGATTTCCAGTATTGTTATGTAAAAATATATATAAAAAATTTTTAATAAAATTAGAAATATTATATAAATTCTTAAAACATACACAACACATATAAAATTTGTTTCATAAAATTAATCAACTGGAAATAAATTTATATTATATATACCTGGAGAAACCTTTCATAATTTTATCTTCACAATAATATTTCAAAATAATATATAAAAATCATGAAAACAAGTTACTCTTAAAAAATAATATCTCCTTCTTGCTTAGAATTGTGTTAATAAATTGTAATAAAAAGTCAATAAAAAGTGGCAGTAAAGGATTTTTTCTAGTTTTATCATGTTTTTTTGGTTTATAAAATATTATAAATCTAAAGAAAATTCTTACAAAAAAGTTACTTTTCTAAAATGTCACTATTTTTGGGTTTCTTTGACTGTCAAACTCGGTACGAAGTTCAGTATTCTGGATACAAAAATCTGTGTTCTCGGTGCTAAATTTTGTTTTCTCGGCACTAAATTCTGTATTAGTTACATTTAAATAGTTATTTTTTCATTGGGAATCATAAAAAATTCCATTCAATCAGTTTTGAAATATGAAAATATTAGAAAACTCTAAACCCTTTCATTAAGTAATATTATAGTGTGGGTGTTGGTGGTGTTGTCGTGATGTTCCTCCTTTGCAGACAACCCAACCCACAACTCGGTTGAGTGCTTATACCTCGCTAGGAGATCACACTAGGCGCTTCTGGCTCTTGGAGAGGGGCTCAACGTCACACATTTAGGGGATGCGGCTCCAACACTCAGCCTCGTTGTCATGTGCATACACCCACTCGAGCCGCTGTGACTCCCCACTCTCTCCTTAGGGGATATGATCTCCTCAATCCCCTTTTGACTCATTAGTATTACCTTCTATCCTGTCCACAGCAGTGGTTCTTGGTTCTTTCTCTCTCTCCTTCTTTACTACCTCCTGGGAAGCCTCACTAGGACAAGAGCAAACACCAGCAAATTGGAATACATTTACAGGACAAAGCACATACACAATACATACACACATATAATAATAATGAATCCTATCCTCTATACTATTACAATCAGGTTGCACTCCAACACCATCAGAACTCTATTATCAGTTTACCAAGTGGTATCCTATCTTCTGATTCACCACCTGATACTATCAACCTCCTCAAGTAGATCAAGTATACATACACTGTTGCACTATCAACAAGAGAAATATATATATATATATATATATATATATATAACTGAAAACTCACACCCCAGAAGTGACTCGAACCCATACTCCCACAACTGGTATGTACAGGGACGCCTTAATCCGCTTGACCATCACGACCGGACATAAGGAAGTGATAGCCGAGGCTATTTGAACCACTTCCCCGCCGGCACTCGGATGGTAATCTTGGGCATAGCATTTTATCAAATCACCTCATTCTTTGGGGCACACGTGAGGAACACAAATGCAAACAAGCCTGAATGGTCCCCAGGACTATATACAACTGAAAACTCACACCCCAGAAGTGACTCGAACCCATACTCCCACAACTGGTATGTACAGGGACGCCTTAATCCGCTTGACCATCACGACCGGACATAAGGAAGTGATAGCCGAGGCTATTTGAACCACTTCCCCGCCGGCACTCGGATGGTAATCTTGGGCATAGCATTTTATCAAATCACCTCATTCTTTGGGGCACACGTGAGGAACACAAATGCAAACAAGCCTGAATGGTCCCCAGGACTATATACAACTGAAAACTCACACCCCAGAAGTGACTCGAACCCATACTCCCACAACTGGTATGTACAGGGACGCCTTAATCCGCTTGACCATCACGACCGGACATAAGGAAGTGATAGCCGAGGCTATTTGAACCACTTCCCCGCCGGCACTCGGATGGTAATCTTGGGCATAGCATTTTATCAAATCACCTCATTCTTTGGGGCACACGTGAGGAACACAAATGCAAACAAGCCTGAATGGTCCCCAGGACTATATACAACTGAAAACTCACACCCCAGAAGTGACTCGAACCCATACTCCCACAACTGGTATGTACAGGGACGCCTTAATCCGCTTGACCATCACGACCGGACATAAGGAAGTGATAGCCGAGGCTATTTGAACCACTTCCCCGCCGGCACTCGGATGGTAATCTTGGGCATAGCATTTTATCAAATCACCTCATTCTTTGGGGCACACGTGAGGAACACAAATGCAAACAAGCCTGAATGGTCCCCAGGACTATATACAACTGAAAACTCACACCCCAGAAGTGACTCGAACCCATACTCCCACAACTGGTATGTACAGGGACGCCTTAATCCGCTTGACCATCACGACCGGACATAAGGAAGTGATAGCCGAGGCTATTTGAACCACTTCCCCGCCGGCACTCGGATGGTAATCTTGGGCATAGCATTTTATCAAATCACCTCATTCTTTGGGGCACACGTGAGGAACACAAATGCAAACAAGCCTGAATGGTCCCCAGGACTATATACAACTGAAAACTCACACCCCAGAAGTGACTCGAACCCATACTCCCACAACTGGTATGTACAGGGACGCCTTAATCCGCTTGACCATCACGACCGGACATAAGGAAGTGATAGCCGAGGCTATTTGAACCACTTCCCCGCCGGCACTCGGATGGTAATCTTGGGCATAGCATTTTATCAAATCACCTCATTCTTTGGGGCACACGTGAGGAACACAAATGCAAACAAGCCTGAATGGTCCCCAGGACTATATACAACTGAAAACTCACACCCCAGAAGTGACTCGAACCCATACTCCCACAACTGGTATGTACAGGGACGCCTTAATCCGCTTGACCATCACGACCGGACATAAGGAAGTGATAGCCGAGGCTATTTGAACCACTTCCCCGCCGGCACTCGGATGGTAATCTTGGGCATAGCATTTTATCAAATCACCTCATTCTTTGGGGCACACGTGAGGAACACAAATGCAAACAAGCCTGAATGGTCCCCAGGACTATATACAACTGAAAACTCACACCCCAGAAGTGACTCGAACCCATACTCCCACAACTGGTATGTACAGGGACGCCTTAATCCGCTTGACCATCACGACCGGACATAAGGAAGTGATAGCCGAGGCTATTTGAACCACTTCCCCGCCGGCACTCGGATGGTAATCTTGGGCATAGCATTTTATCAAATCACCTCATTCTTTGGGGCACACGTGAGGAACACAAATGCAAACAAGCCTGAATGGTCCCCAGGACTATATACAACTGAAAACTCACACCCCAGAAGTGACTCAAACCCATACTCCCACAACTGGTATGTACAGGGACGCCTTAATCCGCTTGACCATCACGACCGGACATAAGGAAGTGATAGCCGAGGCTATTTGAACCACTTCCCCGCCGGCACTCGGATGGTAATCTTGGGCATAGCATTTTATCAAATCACCTCATTCTTTGGGGCACACGTGAGGAACACAAATGCAAACAAGCCTGAATGGTCCCCAGGACTATATACAACTGAAAACTCACACCCCAGAAGTGACTCGAACCCATACTCCCACAACTGGTATGTACAGGGACGCCTTAATCCGCTTGACCATCACGACCGGACATAAGGAAGTTTTGGTCAAGCGGATTAAGGCGTCCCTGTACATACCAGTTGTGGGAGTATGGGTTCGAGTCACTTCTGGGGTGTGAGTTTTCAGTTGTATATAGTCCTGGGGACCATTCAGGCTTGTTTGCATTTGTGTTCCTCACGTGTGCCCCAAAGAATGAGGTGATTTGATAAAATGCTATGCCCAAGATTACCATCCGAGTGCCGGCGGGGAAGTGGTTCAAATAGCCTCGGCTATCACTTCCTTATGTCCGGTCGTGATGGTCAAGCGGATTAAGGCGTCCCTGTACATACCAGTTGTGGGAGTATGGGTTCGAGTCACTTCTGGGGTGTGAGTTTTCAGTTGTATATAGTCCTGGGGACCATTCAGGCTTGTTTGCATTTGTGTTCCTCACGTGTGCCCCAAAGAATGAGGTGATTTGATAAAATGCTATGCCCAAGATTACCATCCGAGTGCCGGCGGGGAAGTGGTTCAAATAGCCTCGGCTATCACTTCCTTATGTCCGGTCGTGATGGTCAAGCGGATTAAGGCGTCCCTGTACATACCAGTTGTGGGAGTATGGGTTCGAGTCACTTCTGGGGTGTGAGTTTTCAGTTGTATATAGTCCTGGGGACCATTCAGGCTTGTTTGCATTTGTGTTCCTCACGTGTGCCCCAAAGAATGAGGTGATTTGATAAAATGCTATGCCCAAGATTACCATCCGAGTGCCGGCGGGGAAGTGGTTCAAATAGCCTCGGCTATCACTTCCTTATGTCCGGTCGTGATGGTCAAGCGGATTAAGGCGTCCCTGTACATACCAGTTGTGGGAGTATGGGTTCGAGTCACTTCTGGGGTGTGAGTTTTCAGTTGTATATAGTCCTGGGGACCATTCAGGCTTGTTTGCATTTGTGTTCCTCACGTGTGCCCCAAAGAATGAGGTGATTTGATAAAATGCTATGCCCAAGATTACCATCCGAGTGCCGGCGGGGAAGTGGTTCAAATAGCCTCGGCTATCACTTCCTTATGTCCGGTCGTGATGGTCAAGCGGATTAAGGCGTCCCTGTACATACCAGTTGTGGGAGTATGGGTTCGAGTCACTTCTGGGGTGTGAGTTTTCAGTTGTATATAGTCCTGGGGACCATTCAGGCTTGTTTGCATTTGTGTTCCTCACGTGTGCCCCAAAGAATGAGGTGATTTGATAAAATGCTATGCCCAAGATTACCATCCGAGTGCCGGCGGGGAAGTGGTTCAAATAGCCTCGGCTATCACTTCCTTATGTCCGGTCGTGATGGTCAAGCGGATTAAGGCGTCCCTGTACATACCAGTTGTGGGAGTATGGGTTCGAGTCACTTCTGGGGTGTGAGTTTTCAGTTGTATATAGTCCTGGGGACCATTCAGGCTTGTTTGCATTTGTGTTCCTCACGTGTGCCCCAAAGAATGAGGTGATTTGATAAAATGCTATGCCCAAGATTACCATCCGAGTGCCGGCGGGGAAGTGGTTCAAATAGCCTCGGCTATCACTTCCTTATGTCCGGTCGTGATGGTCAAGCGGATTAAGGCGTCCCTGTACATACCAGTTGTGGGAGTATGGGTTCGAGTCACTTCTGGGGTGTGAGTTTTCAGTTGTATATAGTCCTGGGGACCATTCAGGCTTGTTTGCATTTGTGTTCCTCACGTGTGCCCCAAAGAATGAGGTGATTTGATAAAATGCTATGCCCAAGATTACCATCCGAGTGCCGGCGGGGAAGTGGTTCAAATAGCCTCGGCTATCACTTCCTTATGTCCGGTCGTGATGGTCAAGCGGATTAAGGCGTCCCTGTACATACCAGTTGTGGGAGTATGGGTTCGAGTCACTTCTGGGGTGTGAGTTTTCAGTTGTATATAGTCCTGGGGACCATTCAGGCTTGTTTGCATTTGTGTTCCTCACGTGTGCCCCAAAGAATGAGGTGATTTGATAAAATGCTATGCCCAAGATTACCATCCGAGTGCCGGCGGGGAAGTGGTTCAAATAGCCTCGGCTATCACTTCCTTATGTCCGGTCGTGATGGTCAAGCGGATTAAGGCGTCCCTGTACATACCAGTTGTGGGAGTATGGGTTCGAGTCACTTCTGGGGTGTGAGTTTTCAGTTGTATATAGTCCTGGGGACCATTCAGGCTTGTTTGCATTTGTGTTCCTCACGTGTGCCCCAAAGAATGAGGTGATTTGATAAAATGCTATGCCCAAGATTACCATCCGAGTGCCGGCGGGGAAGTGGTTCAAATAGCCTCGGCTATCACTTCCTTATGTCCGGTCGTGATGGTCAAGCGGATTAAGGCGTCCCTGTACATACCAGTTGTGGGAGTATGGGTTCGAGTCACTTCTGGGGTGTGAGTTTTCAGTTGTATATAGTCCTGGGGACCATTCAGGCTTGTTTGCATTTGTGTTCCTCACGTGTGCCCCAAAGAATGAGGTGATTTGATAAAATGCTATGCCCAAGATTACCATCCGAGTGCCGGCGGGGAAGTGGTTCAAATAGCCTCGGCTATCACTTCCTTATGTCCGGTCGTGATGGTCAAGCGGATTAAGGCGTCCCTGTACATACCAGTTGTGGGAGTATGGGTTCGAGTCACTTCTGGGGTGTGAGTTTTCAGTTGTATATAGTCCTGGGGACCATTCAGGCTTGTTTGCATTTGTGTTCCTCACGTGTGCCCCAAAGAATGAGGTGATTTGATAAAATGCTATGCCCAAGATTACCATCCGAGTGCCGGCGGGGAAGTGGTTCAAATAGCCTCGGCTATCACTTCCTTATGTCCGGTCGTGATGGTCAAGCGGATTAAGGCGTCCCTGTACATACCAGTTGTGGGAGTATGGGTTCGAGTCACTTCTGGGGTGTGAGTTTTCAGTTGTATATAGTCCTGGGGACCATTCAGGCTTGTTTGCATTTGTGTTCCTCACGTGTGCCCCAAAGAATGAGGTGATTTGATAAAATGCTATGCCCAAGATTACCATCCGAGTGCCGGCGGGGAAGTGGTTCAAATAGCCTCGGCTATCACTTCCTTATGTCCGGTCGTGATGGTCAAGCGGATTAAGGCGTCCCTGTACATACCAGTTGTGGGAGTATGGGTTCGAGTCACTTCTGGGGTGTGAGTTTTCAGTTGTATATAGTCCTGGGGACCATTCAGGCTTGTTTGCATTTGTGTTCCTCACGTGTGCCCCAAAGAATGAGGTGATTTGATAAAATGCTATGCCCAAGATTACCATCCGAGTGCCGGCGGGGAAGTGGTTCAAATAGCCTCGGCTATCACTTCCTTATGTCCGGTCGTGATGGTCAAGCGGATTAAGGCGTCCCTGTACATACCAGTTGTGGGAGTATGGGTTCGAGTCACTTCTGGGGTGTGAGTTTTCAGTTGTATATAGTCCTGGGGACCATTCAGGCTTGTTTGCATTTGTGTTCCTCACGTGTGCCCCAAAGAATGAGGTGATTTGATAAAATGCTATGCCCAAGATTACCATCCGAGTGCCGGCGGGGAAGTGGTTCAAATAGCCTCGGCTATCACTTCCTTATGTCCGGTCGTGATGGTCAAGCGGATTAAGGCGTCCCTGTACATACCAGTTGTGGGAGTATGGGTTCGAGTCACTTCTGGGGTGTGAGTTTTCAGTTGTATATAGTCCTGGGGACCATTCAGGCTTGTTTGCATATATATATATATATATATATATATATATATATATATATATATATATATATATATATATTGTTGGGGGTTCACTTCTCTATTCTTACTCTGGGGTGAGCAATAGTTATGCTCAAGGTCACTCACCGTAGCCCTGCGGGTCTTCACTCGATCCTCACGGCGCCACTGCACGCCAGGAGAGTCTCCCAGTCAATCTCAACGGCCT
The DNA here is from genome assembly GCF_040958095.1 of Procambarus clarkii. Lineage (NCBI taxonomy): Eukaryota > Metazoa > Arthropoda > Malacostraca > Decapoda > Cambaridae > Procambarus > Procambarus clarkii. Next base: position 39,945,504 of record NC_091173.1, read on the forward strand.
CTGATTGAGAAGGAGTGGGAACACGACTCGTTCACTTGACTGTCATGTGCCCTCCCCAACAATCGGGCTCTACGGTTAACCACAAGGTCGCCAACTGGTGTTTTAGGTGGCCAGTAACACCTCAGTGGACTGGTGGAATTAGAGGTAGCCTTGGCAAGGTCACACTCAAAAGATCAGGAGTCAGGCAGGAACTTACTGTTATAACTCTATGCTTTCAGTATAATATAGCCACAAGATCAATGGAGGAGATGATAAAAACACAATAGTAATTTTGTATTTTACTTAAAATGTATGAAAGATGTCACAAGGCCAAACAATAATAAATAAATCAACTGATCCTGGCAGCGGCCGGTAGTTCCCACGAATAGTATGCACTCGCTAAGTGGCAACACCTCCCCTCCTCATCAAATGTCAAGAACAGCTGATCGCCTGGCCCCCGCGCGAAAGTTATTTGCTTGTTTTATAGATTCACGCGCGCTGTTTCTTTAAGTTCTCCAATATTACTATGAACTCGCACACACGATATTGGCTACAATAGCACGTATCACTTGGTTACACTGTACTCAGGCTCAAACAGTCGTTTCTACAATCAATGCTACAACGCCTCACTGTAATGGTTTTACATTGTTCTTCATTCAACAATATATTATGAAATATTAACACTGGAGTTTTCAGTACTTTCTCTCGTGGGCGATAACGCGATAATTCACTGTACTCACAAATGATTAATCACTGAATGAACACAGACATAATAATGCATATAGATCAGACATCAGTAAATGGTAAAATAAATAGTTTCTGGGCACATAGCCTAACTTCCAAATACTGGCATAATATTATATATAATTTATCACTATTATGTTCACATCAAAATCTCTAGAAAGATATATAAAACCCAGTAAATTTATCACTTGTTCCTGGTGCCTGTACACACCAATAATCAACATAAGTATGATAAGTACTCTTGATAGTACTACACGGCAACCTGGTGCCTCACTATGACACGGGTGAGACTTGCTCACAACATATAAAATCCTCAGGCTAGAAAATATAGCCGAATAATATAGCTAACTAAAGGGAAATGGGGAGGGAACTAGAAACACCTACTTCAACCTATCCTCCGATGAGAGTCGAGATGTAGCTCCTGGTCCTCGTGTCAGGAACGCCCCCACACGACACGTCGTCATGTCCTACCAGAGCCTCTCGTCGTCCCACCATTTAGCGCGTCGTCTCCGTGCCCTCTTCACTGCAGGTCTGTCCTCCTTCTTGACTTCTTGAAGGGTTGGAGTCGGTCTCCTGGCCGTCGTCTTTTCCCATCAACGGCTGCCGCCTACGTCTCAGCTACAGTCGTCCGGATTCCCCAAATAGTCCTCTCCTTCCTCAGCTACCCAGTGGCTCTGTCAGCCACTACGCTGTCACGAACTGGTGAACTGCCACAGACGTCACCTACGTCACTGCACGGCTTCACTGCTTCTTGCACAGTACCTGACTGGAGCACTTGTTGCTCAAATAACCGTCGATTCCCTCTCTGGTTCAACACATGAACTAGGGAAGACCTCACAGAGTACTGGCAGACTTCAGGTGACGCGTAAATCCACGGGAGCAGGAAACAACTGTCAAACTGACAGGACCAATCGTCGCACGTCCGACCTCTTTGACGTGTCGTGTCTGACTGATGGCGCCAGCGCGGTGCGTTGCCCGGACCCCCTTCCTTCGTGACGTCACTTTCGCCACAGGAGGTTTTCATTGGCTCCCGGTGCCACATTGCTGTCGGTGACCAATCCGGTGCCACTGACGTCACATGGTTTTGGCGGGAAATCAGGAAGGCCAGCGCCATCTTGGCTCCCTAAAGGGCCTAAACCACAGGCCAAAATATTACTATTTCTCAAATTTCTCGGCTCTCCGAGAACACTCCACTCTCTCCCATATATCAAATTGTAGCCTGCAACGTAGAGAACGCTTGGGAAAAGTAGACATGACTCTTACTGCAGGCGTGGGAGAATTATAAGGGGGGGAACACCGTCACAATATATATATATATATATATATATATATATATATATATATATATATATATATATATATATATATATATATATATATATATATATATATATATATATATATATATATATATATATATATATATATATATATATATATATATATATATATATATATATATATATATATATATATATATATATATATATATATATATATATATATATATATTGTGACGGTAACGCGTTGGTGTTCGGCTGTTCAAAGCTAGGGGTATGGCCTCGTCACATAGTATTAAAAAAAAATAGAAAATCTGGAACTTCGTCTGTGGTAAGGTAAGGAGAAGACACACAAAACACAAGTAAATTTTAACAATGAAATTTTAATTACGTTAAATAAACAAAACATGAATAAAATGGACAAACAAATTCGTATAATAAAATCAATCAATCAAAATAATAAGAATAATTAAATGACACAATGAAAAGTTACGTTAAGACAAGTGAGCAAAATAACAAGAAGTGCAATATACAAGTAAATGAAAGGTGCAGAATATTGGCTTTAAGCTATCACCTCTCTCAGTACACGTACGCCAAAGCTTACGTCTAGCAGGGAGAAGTGTTAACTGTGTGAAAGCACGGAATATTCTGAGGACTGAGGTCGTGGCGGCCCCAGACATCAAGTAGTATGGTGGGCGGAGTGCAATTGCAGCCAGACCGGCGACCAATCAGCGAGGAGCCGGCAGTAAGACAGGTAGTTTGGCGGTTTGAGTCTGAGCAGGTGTCCCTGGCTGCATACGTTTTGCGCTCTGGCAAACCTTGCTGGTGTTGTTGTCGTTGTTGGACATTTCCTCCATAGTAGTTATATATATTTGTTGCGACGTATTTTTGGAGGGAAGAGCAGGCTCAATCTCTTGAAGGAGATTATCGTCACAACTCTCCCCCGAAGCCTGCGGTTCTGGAAGAAGTACGTCGTTATGTGGTGGAATAATAGATGGAGTCGCTTCTACTTCATAAACTCTGGAGAGATCATTGGCTAAGATGTTGTCGGAATCTTGGTATAGCGTGTCTCCAGGTTGAATTTCTGCAGTTAGCAAGCCCATAGTAGAAGACGTTGAGATGGGAAGTGGGCGTGCTGCAGGAGGTGTAGGGTGGTGTGGTCCGTGTTGATGGTGGACCGAGCACTTTTCAGGTGTGGTGTGAAGTGCTGGAGCTTCAGGATGAGGAAGAGTAGCTCCTTGCCAATTGTTCCGTAGTTCCTTGTAGCAGTAGTCGCTGACAGGTGTATTCTTCTCGCCTCGTTGCTGCATCACGACACCACCAACGTCGGTACCACTGGCGTCGACATGGAGGATGAAGGGCTTATCTGACGAGGTGAGAGTGGAATTAGAATAGGGCAAAGGAGCACGATTATTATCCTGAAAGCATTTGGGAAGATCATTAAGGATTTCGGAATTAGAAAGCGCTGACTCCTTGTCAGTGCTTTCGGGAGGAGAAGCTGGGATGGTCTCACTGTGGATGTAGGGTTCTGTGAAGGTAGAACAGTTAGTCAGGACAGTGGGAGGAGTACCATTATATTGCTTCAGGAGGTTGACGTGGCACAGCTGGGTCTTCCGCCGCCTATCCGGAGTCTCTATTACGTAGTTGTTATTATTCATGCACTCTTTGACGCGGTAGGGTCCTGAAAACCTGTTTTGGAAAGGTGAACCTGGGATAGGGAAGTATGCAAGGACGAAGTCTCCCGGCTTGAATTTTCTTACTTTGCTGGTCTGGTCGTAATGAGTCTTCATTCTCTCCTGGGCTTTCAATAGATTATCATGGGCAAATCGGTGGACTCTCTCTAGAATGTGTTGAAGGTTTTGAAGAAACTGGGGCACATTCTGATGCTCACTGAAGGTGGCATCTCTGAGAGAGTCTTTGAAAGCCTTAAGGGGAGTACGGCACTTACGGCCGTAGAGCATCTCATAAGGAGATACTCCTAGGGACTCATTGGGGAGACTTCTGAAAATACACATTATAAGGTCAATCTGCTTATCCCAATCCCTCGAGGTTTCACTACAAAACTTTTTCAAGAGTGCTTTGATAGTCTGATGACTACGTTCAAGAGAACCCTGTGAAGCAGGATGATAGGGGCTGGACAATACCTGTTTGATGTTGAACTCCTCCAGTGTCCTTTTGAAGAGATCACTGGTGAAGTTGGTACCACAGTCGCTCTGAATCTCCCTGGGAAATCCGTATTGAGTGAAGATCTTCAATAGATGTTTTACAACCGTAGCAGCCGTGATGTTCTTCACTGGAACTGCTATGGGAAATCTGGTGGTAGGACACAGGATGGTTAGGATGTAGGCGTTACCGGAACTGGTCCGAGGTAAAGGACCAACACAGTCTATTATGAGTCTGTGGAAAGGTTCCGCAGGCACCTGTATGGGAATCAGTGGCGCTCTGGGAATGGAGATGTTCGGTTTGCCTGCCATCTGACATGTATGACACTGTTTTACGTACTGTTTGACGTTATTTACCATACCTGGCCAGTAGTAGTCTTGACGAATTCCATGGTAAGTCTTGTTGAAGCCGTAGTGGGAGAGTGCTCCGTGGGCCAGGTGTAGAATAGTGGGCCGCAGGCTGGTGGGAATCACAAGTTGTTCGATGTTGACCCAATCGTCCTCCTCCTTCAGTTTACTGGGTCTATATCTGCGGTAGAGCAAGTCGTTCTCTAGGAAGAACCCAGGAATACTGTCGGGTTGAGTCTCAGCCTGGAAAAACAATGGTGTTAAAGTAAGATCTTCCCTCTGCAACTTACGGAACTCCAACTTGGTCAGATGCGGGGGGAGTTTCTCAGGGTCTTGAGGGACAGCGGTAGCAGTAGAGTCAGCTGGCTGTGGACGTGCGGCTTGTGCACGGGTGTTCACGAGAACCGGAGGAGAAACTTCATCACTCTCTTGAACCTCTGCTGGAACATACTCTAGAATAGGGTTACTTGGCACAGAGTTACACACCTGGGGTTTGTCCATGACGATCAGGTTGGTCGGTTGCAGGTCTTCTGCCAAGTCGTTGCCTAGGAGAAGTTGCACTCCAGGCATGGGAAAAGGCTTTTCCCTGACTGCGACTTGGACTTCCCCGTTCACGTAGGGACAATCCAGGTGGACTCTGGCGAGAGGGTATGGAGTGGTAGCAGTGAGGTCAGTGATGAAGACAGTTTCTCCGGTGTAGGTGATGTTGGGCACAGCCGACTTCAAGATGATCGATTGAAGAGCCGCTGTGTCCCTCAAGATCTTCAATTTTAAACGTCCCTCCGGATTTGAACCGTTGGCAGAGACAGTTCCAGTATACAGGTGGTTACTGAAAAGAGAAAGATCATTAACATCAACACCAACATTCATCACAGGCTTACCGGACTTAGGAGGAGTTGGTTTGGGTTTTTGTTGGTCAGTGGTTCCCTTGTATTGAGACTTACCACACTTGTCTATGGTATGTCCATAGAGTCTACAATACTTGCAGTACAGTTGCGAACCAGCTTGATCGGGGCTCACTTTCTCGTAACTGTAACACGACTTCTTACTGGAGGATGGTTCGGGTGTCAGCCGGTGGATGAGGCTGTAAGTGTCAGCCGACTTAGCACACTTCAGGTAGTCGGTTTCTTCTTTATCTGCTAAGTAGAGGCGGACAGGAGGCGGCACACGTCTCAAGAATTCTTCAACAAGCATCAGGTTGACGAGTTCTGCAAAAGTAAAGACATGTGCTGCTTCCAGCCATTTCATGAAATACCTCCGTTTCGTGTTAGCAAACTCGAGGAAGGTAGTGGTACTTGCCTTCAGGTGGTCACGGAATTTCCTTCTATAACTTTCAGTAGAGAGGAGGTAGGCGTCCAACACTGCTTGTTTCAGAGTGTAGTAATCATTCTCAGACGCCAAAGTACTGAGTGTGACTGCAGCTCTACCTGTAAGATGGACTTTGAGAAGTGTGGCCCATTGGTCGACAGGCCAACTGAGTTGATTAGCAAGGATTTCAAAGGTGGTAAAGAACACATCAACTTCTGCTTCTACAAAGGATGGCATTAACTTACTTGCATGTGATATATTAAAACTGACGGGAAGATTGGCAGTAGCTTGCTGGCGTTGAGTGAAGTGTGAAGTTTCCAAGGCGATTTCGCGTTGACGACACTCTAGAGCCAGAGTCGCTTGTTGCTTGTCATGTTCGCGTTGCATCTCCAACTCGCGTTGTTTTGTTTCAAGCTGTACTCTCTCACGTTCATGGAGCAAGGCGACCTCACGTTCGTGGAGGGCGAGTCCACGTTCGTGTTCTTCTCTCCTCAAGGCAGCTTCGCGTTCGCGTTCTTCCCTTCGTATGGCAGCTGCTCGTTCTTGTTGTTCGAGGGCTTCCCTTTGCTGCTCACGTTCAATCTTGGCCAGCTCTAGTTTGAGTTTCAGCGTTGCCAAATCAGTTTTATCTGCAATATAGTAAGTTTCATGAGTTTCAGAGTCTATCTTACCTTGCTCTAAATAGTAATCCAGCAACAGGTTGTATAGGTCATTTTTGTTGGCTTGGTAGGGAACTTCTAGTTGATACTCATGTGCAAGAGTTTGTAATTCAGTCCTCTTGACACGACTTAAAGTCCCTATTTCACCTGCTGGATTTGCACGGAAAGCTTGGAGACGAAACATGGTGAAATTAGCAAATAAATGTAACACGAATATTCAATAGTGAATGTCAGAAACAGGACAACGTGGCAACTGGTACCTATCCTGTGAGATCTTTAACAATTAAAGTTAAGTAAAAGATGTTAAATGATTAATTTTAAATCAAGGGCGCAGGAAATCTTGTACCCGGTACTCATGTAAGAGGATAAGGGCAAGAAAATCCTACTAACAAATGAAACAGAGTTTCGAAAACAAATGAAACAGTTAATTGCCTCAAAAGTAAAATTGGTAGTCCAAGGATGTAGGCATACCTTGCCAAGTCTCTATAGGACATAAAGCAAGTTTTTCCTACTGAATTTAATATGATACTTACAGAATTAGCGAACTTTTGTGCTCTGAAAAGTAAGCTAATTCCCTACCGTTGTATGTATCATCATCTCTGACTGACGTGTAGGGGTGCGAGGTGTCAACTGGTGACGAGAACTGCTGCTGAGGTCCCAATTCAGCAACTAAAGTTCGAGCTAGAGGAACTATGGCCCTCTTTGTCCTCCTACAGTCAGATTGCAGAAGATTGGGTACTCTTGACCCAGGGCAGACCACAGTACCAGGGTACCAATATGATGATCTGTCAAAAATGAGAAATATCCAAGGGACAAAGATGGTAAACACGAGTAATAACACGGAGGGAGAGATGACCAATTAAGAGTATGACTGAGGCCTACAGTCACCACGTAATCCAAAGTTGTCTCACCTTCACTATATGTTACTCTCGTAATGCACAATACACCGCACCTTATAAAAATGAAATTGAATATGAAAAACAGTAAAAACTACGTTAACAAAGTTAAATATGCTTACCATTAATTACCACTTGGCACCAGTACCTGAGTGAAGCTCCCGGACAGGCCCCCATATAATATGTGACGGTAACGCGTTGGTGTTCGGCTGTTCAAAGCTAGGTGTATGGCCTCGTCACATAGTATTAAAAAAAAATAGAAAATCTGGAACTTCGTCTGTGGTAAGGTAAGGAGAAGACACACAAAACACAAGTAAATTTTAACAATGAAATTTTAATTACGTTAAATAAACAAAACATGAATAAAATGGACAAACAAATTCGTATAATAAAATCAATCAATCAAAATAATAAGAATAATTAAATGACACAATGAAAAGTTACGTTAAGACAAGTGAGCAAAATAACAAGAAGTGCAATATACAAGTAAATGAAAGGTGCAGAATATTGGCTTTAAGCTATCACCTCTCTCAGTACACGTACGCCAAAGCTTACGTCTAGCAGGGAGAAGTGTTAACTGTGTGAAAGCACGGAATATTCTGAGGACTGAGGTCATGGCGGCCCCAGACATCAAGTAGTTTGGTGGGCGGAGTGCAATTGCAGCCAGACCGGTGACCAATCAGCGAGGAGCCGGCAGTAAGACAGGTAGTTTGGCAGTTTGAGCCTGAGCAGGTGTCCCTGGCTGCATACGTTTTGCGCTCTGGCAAGCCTTGCTGGTGTTGTTGTCGTTGTTGGACATTTCCTCCATAGTAGTTATATATATTTGTTGCGACGTATTTTTGGAGGGAAGAGCAGGCTCAATCTCTTGAAGGAGATTATCGTCACAATATATATATATATATATATATATATATTTATATATATATATATATATATATATATATATATATATATATATATATATATATATATATATATATATATATATATATATATATAAATGTGTACAATGAAAATCAGCATGTGAATGCAATAACATATATCAGCATAAATGTTCCTTGATACACCGCAATGATCAATCGATCACCCTATCAGTCCTAGAACACATACATCTGTAGGTAATCCAGCCTACGACTGTAACTCTAAACTTCAGTATAAAACACTCCTTGACATATGAATGCCAACAATCACTCACCTCTCACTGCGTCTTGCACGCTAATGACAACCAAACACTATCAACTCCCTACAATTAATCCACCAGAACTTCCCTTCCACCTCTGGAAGTTCACTACCCTGATCTCTTCAGGTTCTTCCAGGTTTAACCACCAGGATCCTCTGCAGCTCCTCCAGGCTGCTACCATGAAGTTTCCTTGAGCAACTACGGTGCTTCATCCTTCTGTTAGGGTCCTCCACAGCCCTCTTGGCTGCTACACCATGAAGTTCCCTCGAGCAACTATGGTGCTTCACCACCTCTACAGAAGCACGTGACACTCCTCTTCACTGCTTCTCCTCACAGCTCGAGGTCCTCTCCTCTACTACCTTGGAGTCTCATCAACTACTCCCTCTGTGCTGGCTTCGAAGTTCTCAGCAACTTCTTCCCCAAAGACAAACCTGCAACCCATCGACATGCCATTAAAAATGTTTCCCCTTTAACACATAAACAAAAATAATCACACAATATGTTTGCCTCCAACCTCTATCTGTCCTCTACATACTGTGAGAGTGGACTCCCCCGTTGGGCGAGTCCATGCTCCACCTCGCCGGCGGGCCTCACACTGGGAGGGTCCTCCGCCGTCAGGAGCCGGGCTCCCTCAGTTGCCTGCCAGCCCTCAGAGGAGACGGATGTCGCTCCGTGTTCCTCCCTCTCCACTCTCTTATTTCAGGCCTTCTGCCTTATTAAAACATATCTAACTCATCAATAAACATTGCTACTGTCGCTGGGCACACGACAAACTACAAGCAATCACTATGAACTGGCTTAAATCGTGCTTACCACAGATTGTCTCGTCGAGGGAGCTCCTCCCTCGGACGAAGCCTGGTCAGGGCGCTGCCACGGCCCACGATAATGTCTCTGGGCGGTTTAATAAACACTCGTCGTCGCCCAGGACTTAAGACCACAACGTTCTCAGCTCAATTCCACAGCTGGCACATCTGCACACTTCTCTTCTCTTGGAGATATATCACTAGGGGTTCCTTCCTGGCAGGAGCTCAACGGAGCGCGGCTTTTCCCCTGCGATGTCTGGCCTCAAGTGAGGTCAAAGCCCTCCAGAAGCAAGCCTCACGCCTCCAGCAAAATGTCCACATCTCCTAGCCAGTCATTTATCTGTTTTCTTCTTCACTGCCCATAATCTAAAGTTGTTATTTAAATCCAACCAACTATGTTACATATGCGCTATCACCTCTATATTTCCTATACCTTCTAGTTAGGTCAGGCTTGCTGAATAACTCTCAAGGGGGAGACTCGTTTCTCTTGTAGGCTGAGATCATAACAGTAAGCATACATATATTGATATAATATTATTATATATGTTATATTTACATTACATATATTATATATTTATTAAAATAATTAATATAAAGACCTGTATTTTGAAATATGTGCATATTTGAAGTTATATTTACTTTGAAAGACAAGAATCCATTAAAAGATATTGTACTTGAAACGTCTATTGAACAATGTTTGAAATTATGAACAGATAGATGTATGAAATTAAAACCTCTAAGTCCAATAACTGTCACCCCGGGTGTCAGAGTTAGTTAGTGGTTATAACATATTGTTTACAATGGCTTAATTTCATGCCTTAACCCCTTCAATTTTCTCTTTGATATATCACATCATTGTGATTTCTTTGTTTTAAGATTGAGTCAATCTGTCTGTCCATGGTTGTAGGTCAGATGCTTTGGGCTAGTCGTTAACTAAACACATTATTTTATTTTGTAGTAAGACCAGTCGAAAAATGAATGCATCTAATTATAATAATAATAACCTATACACGGTTCCCTTCTCTCCCTCATGGTTTTTTCTCTTATCATTTGCTCAGTTAGATGAATAAATGTTAACTATATTCTATAGTACATATGAAATCTTTCTCCGAATGTCTCTTCAAGCTGTTGTTACTGCTAAAACTTCTCCTACATATAAAACATTTATATTGCTTTATGCCTATATGTTTATTATTAATATGATCGTTCAAGAAAATCTTAAGGAAGAAACCTTTAACACATATATGACACATATAAGGCTTTTTGCCTGTAAGTATTTTAAGATGTCTCTTAAAGCACATTTTATAATTAAAATTTCTTCCACACGTAGAACATTTATATAGATCTTTACCTGTATGCTTTTTCAAGTGCGTTTTCAAGGTACGTTTATGTGTAAAAAATTTCATGCATTCAGAACATTGATAGGGCTTTTCGTGAATTTTTAAGTGTGTCTTCAGGGAGTCTGGCCATCTGAATTTCTTATTACGATCTGAACCCTGATAACGTTTCTTGAGATAATTTATCTTGGGATGAGGTGGTAATGGTAGCCAATTTCTATCACTTTCACCCACTTTATCTTCATCACGTTCATTTTGTAAGACTTCTCTCCATTGGTTTGTCATGGATAGATTATACTATATTTATGTACATATATATAAATATTTACTTCTTTCTTATATATGAAAAAAGATGAATTATATTATTATATTTTTATTTTATAAAAGATTAAAAGATTCTATAGATTTTTTATAAATAGAAAAAATTATATACCACATAAATAAAAAAAATTAAAATTTAAAAAAATATCCATAAATTTAAAAAAACTTCCAAATTAGCATTACTACACCAATTCTTATATTGTTCCTCGTTTAATTATTGTGTTATTTTGACACCAGAGGAGTCAGATTTAAAAGAATAATAGTTTAATAAAAGTCGTCATAATGTTTTTATATTACTACATCAAAGAATCGGAATTTACAGACTTAGATTACATCGAACATACATACGAGGTCTATACCTGTTTTCTACATGACCATTCATTATTTTTTCAAATCTGTGAAATCAAATTGAATCTGTTTTTCAAATCTAAAGTTGAAGGCCAAATGCTTGATGTAAGTCTTGAAGAAAACTAAACGCATCTAAAAATAATGTAAACTCTTACACTGTTCCTGTCTCTCCCTCACTATAGATCAGTTTAATAAATTACTTGTTACCTATATTCTTCAATACATATCGCCTCTTTCTCTAAATGTCTCTGCAAGTGGTTGTTAATAGTAAACTTTCTTCCACACATAGAACATATATAAGGTTTTATGCTTGTATGTATATTAAGATGATCATCCAAGTGGCCCCTACTAACAAACCCTTTAGCGCATATATGACACCTATAAGGCATTTCGCCTTTATGTCTTTTTAAATGTCTTTAAGCTGGTTTTATAATTAAAATTTCTCCCACACATAGAACATTTATGAACACTGTATGAATTTTCAAATGCATTTTCAAGGTACGTTTTTTACTAAAACATTTCATGCATACAGAACATTGATAAAGCTTTTCATGTATTTTCAAGTGAGTCTTCAAGGAGTCTGGCCATCTAAATTTTTTATTACAGTCCGAACATTCATAATGTTTCCCGATATAATTTCTACCCCTTCTAGTCTGTTTGTCTTTCTGCTTGTTAACATTGGTCGAAATAAAAACTGAGTTTTACATCATACAAAATATTTTTATCAACTTTCCTTTTTAATAAGTAAATTTGATATAATATTACATATTAAAACAAATTTGGGAAAGGTGTAGTGGCTTATTAGACTGGTGGAATTTATTTTGTAACAACATGCAACATTTTTAGTACTTTCTAGAAAGTAGGATAGGTATCAATCCCTCTGAGAAATTTATAAGCTAATGATCATGTCTCGTTTCCATAAATCTTTCCTCATAGCTCATACTCGTCAGCACAGGGATTAGCTTGGTGGCATCCCTCTGAACCTTTTCTAACTTCGTTTTTTTTTTACTAGTTGTGGACTCCATGCTGGAGCCGCATATTTCTAGTATAGGTCTGATATATATATATGGTGTGTGTCTCGTTCCAGAAAAACTGGACCACAAAAACTTATAATCTAGGCCTTATGTTTCACGCCATAGCAAGTTTTAATGTTGATCAAAAAGTCTATCCTAATATGCAAAATGCTATAAATATATCTGTTCATCCGGGAGATATTCTTATCCCTGATTCAAAGATCTTTTTACAGATGTTAGCTATGCTGTCTAATCTCATAGACCAGGGAGTGAAAGTGATCTGGGTCGATACATACAGATTAAACGAAAATTTGACCCCCACCGATATCTATTCTCATATTCATACCAGCGTTACAGAGAAACTAATTCACATACATTATCGACACAATAGATCTTAGGTCAACATTCATCAGAAGTATCTAGTCTAAAAAAGATATTCCTGACGATGATCTAACATATATTACATGGGTGTTAGCTTTTGTATAAAAAGATACAAATGAAGAGGGTTCTATAGAATCTTTTTGGCTTCTACCATCGTCAGTCACCACAATAAATATATAGGTTTTTTGAAAATTGGGCCTGTTAGTTTCTTTTTCAAATAGTTCTACGAGACGTCTGACATTCAAAAGTGGACGATCATGTTGAGGTAGAGGAAGTACTTCTTCGTCCTCATTGTATCCATTTGCATTACCATGCGTCACATAAATGAAAAGGAAGGAATTGGTATATATAGGTAGTTGGTAAAAGAATTGCAATTGGGAGTGATACTGCCCTCACACGGATCCTGCAGCCTCTCAGAGACACAAACCAGGGTTTTACACAATTTCCCCATGCACACACACACACACATTCACTATGCCATGTCGTGGCATTGTCAACTTAGGTGTGTCAGGGATCATCCTGGGAGTAAGTTCGAACCCTCATCATGGGCCCCTTGTGGATTTTTTCATTTGATGCATCATCCTATTATGATTTCTGATGTGAATAATAAGACCAACAACTGAGAAGTATATACATCGTATTCTTTTCAGCCATCGTTTGGATGAAGCAAAAACTGCCTTTTATCCCACTGGGAGAAGCCCTAATATTCATGAATTGCCATCGATTAAAGGCACTAATACCCTTTGATAGTAAAAGATTAATTAAATGTAAAATTAAAAAAATAAAAGTAAATTGCTTTTACCACGATGACACATACTCCACTTTCGTTAATAACAACCACATCAACAAAGAATATTGTAAATCCTCAACAACTGCCTCAGTTATTACCCCAGCCGCATGTTGCAGAGTTGAGAGCAGCTAACAGAATACATGAAGATTCTTACTGGGGTCCAATAACAACTACTCATGGGCAAAATAATAATAAGAATACAGAAATAGCACCAGAAAAAGTAAATGTCGGTAAGAAAATAACCAAAATGAAAATTTGGTTATTTCTTTTATGTATCTGTCTTTTTGATTGGTTTAATAGTCACGTTTTATCTACTAGGAACAAATATTTATAAATCATTAGTGTCATTATTAATTTGTATTATTGCTCTTTTATTAATTACATTTATATTAACCTATCATCAATATCAATACAAATCAATTGTTTCTTATGCCCAGAAAATAGTCCCTCCAGCTAAACAACTTATAAATTTATTAAATAATTAAATTTCATGGCACTTATTACTTTTGTTTCCTGATTCTCATCATCAATTTACACTTAAAGTTTCCCCTCCACTTAATAGTGAATCGCAGCATAATATTATTAATAAGAATGGAAAGGCAGTACTTACTGCCAGTACTGAACCCGAACCACCATCATCCATCACAACATGCAGGGGGAAAAACCAGGTCTGAGAGATGGCAATAAATATCCAACCTAATAAACGAGTTGTGAATACAGAACATACATCGACTTGACTCTATTATGTACAGTAAAAGTTTAAAAACGAGTAAGGATAATTTAGACAATTATTTTATCGAGTTTAAGGATGATCTGAATAATCCCGCCATTTTGCTAAAAATTACCTCTTTATATTATCTGTTAGATTATGGACCTGCCCTAAACGCTGTGCTTACTAGTGGCTTTACAAGAATGTGAACACATCATACTATGTATTCTCATAAACCAAATGTAACTTATTGCATATATATAAATAAATAAATAAATTATAGATGACGTTAATCTTTGAACTATAGACATTGCCATTGGCTTATCCCAATAAAAACATCAAACAAATATTTGTATCCATCACTCTTTAAAAAAAAGTACATTTTAAATAACAGGTAATGTGACATGTATCACGTTGACAATAGGGAACATTGTGAAATAAAATCACATCATTCCCATATCTCTATACATTTCTTAATATCATTCCAATCGCATTGTTAATGATTTTTATAGAAGCACTCAATAATTTAAGAAAGAGTTGGTGTCTTGGAAAAGCATTCAGGCTCATTAAAAATAATCATTAATGGCTCCTTTTCATTAAAAAAACAAGACCGTAATAAAATATTACTTTTATTATATATTGAATTTATTTATTTATTTTTTTTATTTATTTATTTAATAAATAAATTTATTAAATAATAAATTTATTATTATTGCTTTTATTAAAAAACCCAAGATCGTTATAAAATATTAGATCTTTGAAACCTCTCTGAATATCATTCCAATCGTACTGTCAATGATTTTTTTTAAAGAGTCATTCAACATTGAAAGATGCAGTTGGTATGTTGGGGAAGCTATTAGGCACATTAAAAGTAAACATTAATGGTTCGTTTTCATTAAAAAAACACAAGATCGTTTTAAAATATTAGACATATGAAACCTCTCTTAATATCATTCCAATCCTATTGTCAATGATTATTTTAAAGATGCACTCAACATTATAAGATACAGTTAGTGTATTGGGAAAGTTTTTAGCACATTAAATATAATAATTTATGGTTCGTTTTCAATAAAAACCCAAGACCGTTTTAAAATATTAGATCTATGAAGCCTCTCTTAATATCATTCCAATCGTATTGTCAATTATTTTTTTAAAGATGCACTCTACATTATATGATGCAGTTGGTGTATTGGGGAATCTATTAGGCACCATAAATATAATCGTTTATGGTTTGCTTTCATTAATAAAACACAAGATTGTTTTAAAATATTAGATCTATGAAACCTCTCGTAATATCATTCCAATCGGAAGAAAATAAAATTTCAACCAGTATATATGTAACTATTCTTTCTATTTCTTTTTTTAGTTATTACTAAATAATAATATTATATTCTTTAATTAATAAAAAAAAATAAGAGTTTAGTTTTATATATACTGTATACAGTTATGCAGGCCACAAAGCTAGATTAGACCGGTGGAAAGTTTTTCTCCACCAATGGGAAAGTGTTTAGGTCATCTGATGTTCACGTGATCAGATGAATCATCATAGAGGATGAGTCAGACACCATTATTGGATGTGAGATCACGCTGATCACATGATCATCAGGTGACCGTAACCTGCCTGCCCAAAATCCAATTGCATTGTTAAGGAATTTTATAGATGCACTCAATATTATAGGATGCAGTTGGAGTGTTGGGGAAAGCTATTAGGCACATTAAAAATAACCGTTTATAGTTCGTTTACTTTAGAAACCCAAGATCGTTATAAAATAATAGATCTATGAAACCTCTGCATATCATTCTAATCGTATTGTCAATGATTTTTTTAAAAGATGCATTCAACATTATAAGATGCAGTTGGTGTATTGGGAATGCTATTAGGCACATTAAAAATAAATATTTATGGGTCGTTAAGAGAGAGTGAGAGAGAGAGAGAAAGAGAGAGAGAGAGAGAGAGAGAGAGAGAGAGAGAGAGAGAGAGAGAGAGAGAGAGAGAGAGAGAGAGAGAGAGAGAGAGAGAGAGAGAGAGAGAGAGAGAGAGAGAAAGAGAGAGAGAGAGAGAGAGAGAGAGAGAAAGAGAGAGAGAGAGAGAGAGAGAGAGAGAAAGAGAGAGAGAGAGAGAGAGAGAGAGAGAGAGAGAGAGAGAGAGAGAGAGAGAGAGAGAGAGAGAGAGAGAGAGAGAGAGAGAGAGAGAGAGAGAGAGAGAGAGAGAGAGAGACCCCAGATAAGAGATTTCATGAAATCTGAGGGTTGAAAGGAATGGTTTGTTTGTCAATGTTTGGTGAGGCTTTGGAAAACTTACAGTGTATAAAGAAAATTGTCAGAGTACCTAACAGATGGAATACATTACGCAGTGATGAGGTGGAGGCAAAAACAAGATCGTTATAAAACTATATCTCTCTTAATATGTCACTAATCGCTTTTTAATTATTTTCGTAGATGATCACAACATTATAAGAAGCAGTTGGGGTCATGGAAATGCTATTATGCACATTAAAAATAATATTCTCTGGTTCGTTTTCATTTTGAGATTTCATGAATTTTTATAAAAGAAAATATGCGATCGTTTGCCTGGCCCGCCAGGCGAAGATCCCCTGCGCTCTCTACAGTGAGTTGGGCCTGGCCTTTCTTGTGATCATCACCTGGCGGGTAATGGCAAAATAGCATATTTTCTTTTAGAGAAGCTCATGAAATCTAAAATCAAAAGCGAACCATAAAATGTTATTTTTAAAGTGCTTAATAGCTTTTCCAAAACTCCAACTGCTTCTTATAATGTTGTGATCATCTATGAAAATCATTAAAAATGCGATTGGAATGATATTAAGAGATAGAGATATAGGAGAGGCGTGATCGTAAGGTTCCCTGTTGTTAACATATTACATATCACATTACCTATTATTTATAAGGGACATTTTTAAAGAGTGGTGGATACAAATATTTCTTGATATTTATTAAATTTATTTACCTGAAAATTACTTACTTCACTTTACCATATACATCCTTGTTTTTGGGGTGGCGTATAAAGTTGCACATATTGTCCAAATGACATGGTATCACATAAGTCTGCTCAACATGGGCTACATTACATGAAACGGGGGGAATCGAAGTATGAAAATCTACTTTTTAATCAACAACTTGAAAATACTCACTTGGATTCTTAATTTCAACAGAATAATTAGGCGAGATAAAAACTGAACTATTATTTGCCAGATCACTTAAATTAAGTTTTCTATAGTTTACCCCACTAATTCGAGATGTTATATTTGATAAAACGGTAATTGTATTCTTTAATACCAACATCTCATTAGAACATAGACTTTTGAGAGTAATAAATCCGATGTTTGGCGTATAAACTACATTAGGCGGTGCTATTTCTAGGGTATTCATACCGTCTTTGTATGTATCTGAAAATATATCTATATTCTCTGATTTTGCGGTATTATTTTATTGGGAATTGCCATTGGCTTATGGATCTATTATTTTATTGGGATATAAGCTAATGGCAATGTCAATAGTTGAAAGATTAACGTTATCTATAATGACGGGATTATTTAGATTATCCTTAAACTCGATAAAATACTTGTCTTAATTATCTTTGCTCGTTTGTAAACTTTTACGGTACATGCTGGAATCATTAATATGTTTCTCTATAGCAATATCAGTAAGATTGGGAGATGTGACATTATTTAACTGAGGAAATGTGTCTGGTTTATTAGGCTCTGCAGGTTTCATTGTCGCTGTATTTACAAATCGTTTATTAGGTGGATATTTATTGCCATCTTTAAGGCCTCGTTTTAATTTTTCGCATGCTGTGGTGGATGATGGGGGTTTGGGTTCAGAACTGGCAGTAAATACTGTCATTCCATTCTTATTAATGATAAGAATATTATGGGGAGTGGTGATACACTCACCATTAAGTGGAGGGAAATCTTTAAGTGCATTGGGATCATCTGATAAAGTAATAGCTAAGGCCAGAAAATCGCGAATTCGATGTGTGGACAAGGGTTCATAACAAGCAAAATTTGTTCGATTTAGATATAATCTACTCCCATCATTATCTGTTGATGAAAATGTTTCATTTGTAAACGTTGCTGAGATTGGATCAGTTGAGAATAGTATATGTTTAAGACGGAATTTACATCAAAGATTTTTAGTAGAACTTCACTATGTTCGTTATTTCCTGCCTTAACAAATTGGTCAGATGGGTTACTTATTAATTTATTTCTGTAAATTGATAATGGTGATGATGTTACTGGATCTGCTATATTCCCTTTGTAATAACCATTAGCAAGGGAATTAGGAAGAGCTTTCATGAAATTCATATAAACTTTCATTTGACGATCAATGTCACTATCATTACAAAGATCAGTTTCATCTGTATCGACCCAAATCACTTTAACTCCCTGGTCTGTAAGATTAGACGGCATAACTAACATCTGTAAAAAGATCTTTGAATCAGGGATGAGAATATTACCCTGATGAAAAGATATATTCATGGCATTTTGCATATTAGGATAGACTTTCTGATTAACATTAAAACTTGTTAAGGCATGAAACATAGGACCTAGATTATAAGTATTTTGTGGTCCAGTTTTACTGGAACAAGACTGATCATGGAAATCTTTCACCACGTCCGTCGATATCAAACCCATTTTCAGATATAAACAAGGAGGACATATTGCTGATAAACTTCTATAAATATTCTGTACTAGTTTTCCCCGTGCTGTTGTATACAGTTCATCGACATGTTGTAAATGGGAATCTTTTTCCTTATTTTTTAGGTCAGGAAACAAGGCATGAATACAAACACATTTAGAAGCATTACCTATCACATTTAACTGTTGGCTTACAGCTTTTATGAATTCAGCACGTTGGTTTGGGGTCACTGATATGCCTAGTCATAGCTTGAAGTTTTGAAAGTATATCAGATAATTCGGGATTAACTTTGGGGTTGGCAATTAATGATGGAATAGATGGTTGCGAATTATTTGGTTGAGGAACTAAT
Organism: Procambarus clarkii; assembly: GCF_040958095.1. Lineage (NCBI taxonomy): Eukaryota > Metazoa > Arthropoda > Malacostraca > Decapoda > Cambaridae > Procambarus > Procambarus clarkii. The sequence goes on from NC_091173.1 coordinate 39,964,767, forward strand.
GATTGTTGTTGAAGAGGGAGCGGTTGTTGGGCTGGATTTGCTGTACTGGGTGCACCTATTGGTATTGTGGGTAGTGACTGTTGGTTATTCATTTTTATATTAATGAATGTTTATTATGGTAAATGTTATTGTTGTTGTTTTAGATTCAACTACTCAGAACAAAAGCTTCAAGTAGCACGGGCTATGGTGAGCTCGTAGTGGACCTTACGGTAAATGCTATTAGTATATTATAGCCAACAGTACCATATGCTCACATTAATTTTGTGTACAAATATATTCTTTTTATACTTCTTGATATTTCCTTTTCTTTGGACAGGAAATTTGTTTCTTTAGTTGTTTTAATGTAATAGTACCATTAATATTAATGTCATAATTTTTATACAAATTATTCCAAATACCTTTATATTTTTCTGATTTTCTTGAGAGGTATGCCACCATTTCTAACATGTTATAATTGATGAAAAGACGGTGATGACATTTAAATTATAAATTGCCAACAGTAAAAATATTAGATGTTTGAGTGGGTTTTTGGCTTACTGAATATAAGGTGTTTGCTATAATTCAAATTTGTTATAACTGATAAAAAATTACAACTATTAATTGAATAACATTATCATTTTCCAGGTAGGGCCTGGAAGCTACTTCAACTGGGTAGTTGTTAAGAGACTGAAAAGATTATTGAAAATATTGAGAAGAATAACTATTTATGAGAATATTGAGGATGATACTGGCGGTATTATCCTCAAATATGGGGTGGTGATGTTGGTAGCGATGGTAGTGGGTCAGAACGAATGGAAACGGGAATATACACCATCTGATCAAAGAGAAATCACCAGTTCCCTGCAAGAGAATGACCAGGAGAACCAAACACCAAGCTCATATGGGCTGATGCGACTCAGCGATACTTAGACAAGCTTTTCATGACTATGTCGATTTTGAAGGGAGGTCAAATAATAGAATCAAAGACAAATAAAAAAAAAGAGAAGTAAGCAATTAAGAGTTAATCAGAAGCAAATTCCTTCAATATTATTATTATTATCAACACACCAGAACAAAATCAAAAGTTTGGCTCCAAAAAGTTATAATCTATTTTTTATTAAACATTTTCTTTTTTTTTTTTTATTAATTTTTACAATATACTATTTTTCGGTAATATATACCATGTCTTTTTCAAGAACAGATTGAGGGTTACGAAGAAATGGAATAAAATCAAAGAATTGAGCAGCATTTTCCTGGTTAACCAGTTTTTCAAATTTCGAAGGTGTGGTAACATCACTGAAACCTAATGTTTGATGAGCTCGGTATGGTGACTGACTTATTAATTGACGCATTTGTGATACTGTCAGATATGCTTGACCAATAAATACACGATTGAGTTGTAAATCTTCAGACCTAATCTACATCGTATAATCAAAATTAGGGGTTACCATATTACCTAGGGCCAAACTAGCCAAATCCTGTCCAATATCACCTAGTTTCCGCTGAAATTCTTGATAATATCTATTAATACTTGTATCACCCAAAAGGTAATGTCCTAATATATATATATTGAGGGGAACATGATAAGCACTGTTTATTATATTTGTCAATAATAGCAATATTACTACCTAATTTAGATTTGAATTCTTTTATATATACGATAAACTTATATAACATTGAATCATATACCAGCGGAAACTCATCCAGGTCCTTGTTTCCAGTTCCGTCATTTCTTGGATTGTACAAGTCTAGCAAATGCATATTGACATTTTGCCATTTCTGTTCCTCGAGTAATTTTAAAATATCCGTAGTTGATAAGCTGGCAATCAGATTTATTATTATTATTATTATTTTTGAAAAATATTAACTCCGTCTCTGCTGCTGGTGTCATCTAAGTCTCTCGTTCGTCATTGGGAGACCCCCCAAAATTTATAAGAATTACACAACAAGATGAAGATATTTGAGACGCTTTTCCAAGAAAATGAGTTGAACATGAAAGAATGTATTTATAAATACAATAAAATTTAAAGTAGTTAAAAATAATTAAAAAGTAACAATGCATAATAATACATTTGACACTAACATGTTAAAAAAAGAGAAAAACAAGAGGAAGAAGAAGAAGAAACAGAAAGTCTTGAGTCAATGGTCTATTTCTCCTCAAAAGGAGGAATCTACAGCACCGGTGATAATGAAAAATCTTATATTAATTGTAGAAAAAAACAAACAACTGCAACAACAGAAGCTAAAACAACAACAACAACAACAACCGCTAGAGAAAGAAATAATGGACAAAATCAATACGGAAGAATGCAGCAACAACGTGTGTCATATGTCAAAACAGCAGCTGGACTCTTACCCTCCAGTGATGCATGTCGTGTAAACACAGATGGTCATATGAAAAACGAAAAAAAAACAACCTAAATAAACATGTTTATATTGATGATTATGATTTAGATGAAAGAACACGCTTAGCTAGAGTAGAAAGACGTTTACAGTATATTGAAGAGTGGCTAGGTAAAAGTAGCATTATCAAAGCTGAGCCAATCACGGCTCTAATATATACTCATGAAAGTGCCCAATTAATTATAAATGAAGTTTATCATAACTAGATTAGGTTTATGGGACATGTGGCTCAGCAACTTACATCTAGAACAATTGAAAATTTATTTGGAGCTGCTGATCAATATTTGTTTGATGGTTGGTTTGAAAATAAAAAAATATCAAGATCACCCCCAGTAAATTATCTCTTTGTCGATTTCGAGGAGAGTAGAATGGAAGTAATTACTGAAATTTTTAATTTGGCATTAGAGGGTAATCGATATCAAAGTGGAAAACTCCATCCTCAAGATTGTGAGTATATTAATCTTTACTTTGACCATATTACTAATAATGTGTGTATTGTTTATTCAATAAATGAATTACAAAGCATTTATAAAACAATTATAGATGATGACAAAAATTCATTAAACAAGCATAATGACCGGTCTCTGGTAAGTGGCTTAGATGCCTACAGTTTGGTTATGCCTGGAGCAGATAAGCGATATAAAGTGTTAGGTTCACATCGCATTTTATATAACACATTTGTAAATGTGTCTAATGGAGAAATGTTCAACACTAGTCTACAAGGAATGGGAATGTCAGCTCTTAATATCTGTGTTATTATCGTCCATGCTATGATTCATTTAAAATGCTTACTCGAGAAACATATACTGCCCACTGAGAAAATGTGGCACTCTAACAAACATTTCATTGAGGAAGTAATAAAACATATACCATCAACATTATTTGATCATCCAATGTTACCTATTGTTACCTTGTTAGACAATTAAGTAAATAAATTATTAAATATACAAAAATAAAATTTAAACACATTAAAATACAATGTCGTGGAATATGAGTACAAATCAACTTTTGTCATAATTCCTTCTAATATAACTACTACTAATGATGCTTCTAATGATACTACTGCTACTACTAGTGATATTAATACTACTACTATTACTACTGTTACTACTATTGATATTAATAATACTACTATTACTACTAGTAATATATTGTCACCAGTAAACAACGATATAATAGTAATAATTATTTTAATAGTAAAAAGAGCTTAGATACTGAAGATTTTTCTCAAGATATGTTTTTTTTTAAATATGTACGATATCTTAATGAGGAAAAGAGGGCACCTGTTCTTCTCGTTTTTTATTTTGATAATACATTAGTGTATATGATGAACAACAACATTTGTAATTGAATTTGTCAGATAGTTTTCCTTCAGTGTACACACGCCCATTCTTATATGAAATGTTAGATTATATGAAAGCCACCAACAAACATAACATTCTTATTTTATGGTCAGCAGGTAAAGGATCATATATCCAAAATGTTTTAACACTATTGAACATGTGTCAATATTTTACTCATATTCTAACATATTATGACTGTGTTTTATCCAAAAATAAATATGGTGTTAGTAAGTCATACAAATATATTGTCAATAAAAACCCTAAATATTCAGATATGAGAGCAATACTGATAGATAATTGGGCTGTTTATAATGCTTTAGGAAGAAAAAAAAGAGTTATGAGACAGAGACAAATGATGATGATGGAACAGTCAAACAGCAATATAGTCGCCTGATATCTATCAAACCTTATGCAATACGTGATGTGGTGAAAGAATTTGGAGCTTTCAATATACCCCCTCATCAAATAAAAAATATAGATACTTTTATTCTCTCTAAAGGTTTAAATGGAAAAATAGATGATAATAGTAGTAGCAAAAGAACAGAACCCCCGCCTCAGGGAAAGTTAACCCAGTGTCTGTCTTATGGTGACACAGCTCTCTTGTCCTTAAGGGGGCATATCATTCTAAATCGTTATAAATTAAAAGTTGTTCAATTTGCTTATAAATTTTTTTATGAAATGGTTATAGAAAGGGCTGCAACTGGTCCAAGTTTCACCATCACACCCTAAACAGAAAAGGAGAAAAAAAATACACAACGTATTATGCAACGAATGTTCAACATTCTCAAATAATCTCAGGGAACACATGTGTCAACTAAAATGTCTACTATGTGCTGTAGAAGCACAAACTCTTGTAATAATTGTAATATGTATGTGCAATATATTTATATATTGCACATACCCCCCGGGTGTGTGGGGGTCAAAGTTCCTCCTCCCTGAAGCTCCGGAAAAGTGGCTGCTTGGATGTCGAAGGCCGAAGTTGAGGTGGAGCTGAAGTGCTGGAGCTGGTGCCAGCTGCAGAAGTGGCCACGCACCACTCCTCCTGGCCTTTTATACCGTCGTTGGATGAGTCATATTCTATTTTTAGACGTGAGATTACTATGACTTCCAACATTACCATATTTGAGGAGGCAGGATACTGTCACCTGAGGTTCACTTGATCAGAGTGATGTCATGTCTAAAAATAGAATATGACTCATCTAACGACGGTATAAAAGGCCAGGAGGAGTGGTGCGTGGCCACTTCTGGAGCTGGCACCAGCTCCAGCACTTCAGCTCCACCTCAACTTCGGCCTTCGACATCCAAGCAGCCACTTTTCCGGAGCTTCAGGGAGGAGGAACTTTGACCCCCACACACCCGCAACATCCCAGCCACTCATCGAGCCCGCCATTGCCGCCTCCACCCCATTCCGGCCAAGCACTGTACAGCACAGTAAAAGCTTTAATATGACGATGTGTACTGAATTTTGTAACTAGCTCATTAAGACTGTAACTTGTTTAGCTAAAGGAGTTTTATGTGGATCATTCCCTGAACCCATTATGTCCCTCTGTAATCCTTTCCACTATCGCCTAAAGGACGAGTATTGGGGTATACAATAAATGAACTAAAATAATTTTATCCTAATGTAACATGTTATTTTGTTTGTTAATTTATGTAACTTCTGAAATAATCTTTGATAAGGAGATGACATTTTTTATTGTTTTCAATGTGTTTATGTTCAAGTTTATTGATTTTTATAAGTTTATATAGCATGAAATAACCGTTCATACATAAAAAACTTATGATGAATAAAGTAACTGCTCTTGGTGAATCAATGACTTGTGATATAAAACAGATTATTGATATGTGTATGTATTTGTGTGATATAATAACAACTTGTGACTTGTGAGCTATACAACTTGTGACAAGTAGCCTTGTACCCTGCACTGTAACCAATGTTGTAAACCCATTTTGTGTAATGACATTTTCAAATAAAGTCAGATATATATATATATACACATACCAAAAGAATAGGGGTGGTAGGAGAAGAAAATATCAAAGTGTTCAGTGAGGATCCACAAGGTCTTCTCTGAGTAATCTTTATTTTCTTCTCCGAGGCTATGGGTCCCTACACTTGCACCAGAGGCAGAACCCCTTATAGGAAAATATATATATATATATATATATATATATATATATATATATATATATATATATATATATATATATATATATATATATATATATATGTATATATATATATATATATTTATATATATATATATACATATATATATATATATATATATATATATATATATATATATATATATATATATATATATATATATATTGTGACGATAATCTCCTTCAAGAGATTGAGCCTGCTCTTCCCTCCAAAATTACGTCTTCACAATTATATAAAAAGACTATGGAAGAAATGTCCAACAACGACAACAACACCAGCACCAGCAAGGCTTGCCAGGGTGAGCAGAAACGTATGCAACCAGCCACCTGTTCGAACTCCAACCACCAAACTACCCGTTGATCGCTACGGCTCCGCTGATTGGTCGCCGGTCTGGCTGCACCTGCACTCGCCCCCAATACTACCTGATGTCTGGGGTCGCCCCAACATCAGTCCTCAGAATGTTCCGTGCTTTCGTAGCCAGCACTCCTCCCAGCTAGACGTTAGCGTGTACTGAGAGAGGTGGTGGCTTTAAGCCAATATTCCAGCACCTCCCACTTAAACTTTGTGTTGCACTTCTTGTTATTTTGCCTTAACGTAACTTTCATTGTGTCATTTAAGTATTCTTATTATTTTGATTCATTGATTTTATTATACATATTTGTTTGTGCATTATTTTCATGTTTTGATTTATTTAACGTAATTAAAATTTCATTGTTAAAGTTTACTTGTGTTTTGTGTGTCTTCTCCTTACCTTACCACAGACGAAGTTCCAGTTTTTCTATTTTTTTTTTATAACTATGTGACGAGGCCATACCCCTAGCCTTAAACAGCCGAACACCAACGCGTTACCGTCACAAGTTATATGGGGCCCTGTCCTAGGAGCTTGACTCAGGTACTGGTGCCAAGTGGTAATTTATGGTAAGCGTATTTAACTTTGTTAACGTAGCTTTACTATTTTTCATTCAATTTCATTTTTTATAAGGTGCGGTGTATTGTGCATTACGAGAGTAACATATAGTGAAGGTGAGACAACTTTGGATTACGTGGTGACTGTAGGCCTCAGTCATACTCTTAATTGGTCATCTCTCCCTCCATGTTATTACTCGTATTTACCATCTATGTCCCTTGAATATTTCTCATTCTGACAGATCATCATATTGGTACCCTGGTACTGTGGTCTGCCCCGGGTCAAGAGTACCCAATCTTCTGCAATCTGACTGTAGGAGGACAAAGAGGGCCATAGTTCCTCTAGCTCGAACTTTAGTTGCTGAATTGGGACCTCAGCAGCAGTTCTCGTCACCAGTTGACACCTCGCACCCCTACACGTCAGTCAGAGATGATGATACATACAACGGTAGGGAATTAGCTTATTTTTTCAGAGCACAAAAGTTCGCTAATTCTGTAAGTATCATATTAAATTCAGTAGGAAAAACTTGCTTTATGTCCTATAGAGACTTGGCAAGGTATGCCTACATCCTTGGACTACCAATTTTACTTTTGAAGCATTTAACTGTTTCATTTGTTTTCGAAACTTTGTTTCATTTGTTAGTAGGATTTTCTTGCCCTTATTCTCTTACACGAGTACCGGGTACAAGATTTCCTGCGCCCTTGATTTCATTTAATCATTTAATATCTTTCACTTAACGTTAATTGTTAAAGATCACACAGGATAGGTACCAGTTGCCACGTTGTCCTGTTTCTGACATTTCATTATTGAACATTCGTGTACCTTTATTTGCTAATTTCACCATGTTTCGTCTCCAAACTTTCCGTGCAAATCCAGCAGGTGAAATAGGGACTTTAAGTCGTGCCAAGAGGACTGAACTACAAACTCTTGCACATGAGTATCAACTAGAAGTTCCCTATCAAGCCAACAAAAATGACCTACACAACCTGTTGCTGGATTACTATTTAGAGCAAGGTAAGATAGACTCTGAAACTCATGAAACTTACTATATTGCAGATAAAACTGACTTGGCAACGATGAAACTTAAACTAGAGCTGGCTAAGATTGAACGTGAGCAGCAAAAGGAAGCCCGCGAACAGCAAAGGGAAGCCCTCGAACAACAAGAACGAGCTGCTGCCATACGAAGAGAAGAACAAGAACGCGAAGCTGCTTTGAGGAGGGAAGAACAAGAACGAGAAATCACCCTCAGAGAACGTGAAGCTGCTTTGAGGAGAGAAGAACACGAACGAGGACTCGCCCTCCAAGAACGTGAGGTTGCACTACTCCAGGAGCGGGAACGAGTACAGCTTGAAACCAAACGACGCGAGTTGGAGATGCAACGCGAACATGACAAGCAACAAGCGACTCTGGCTCTAGAGTGTCGTCAACGTGAAATCGCCTTGGAAACTTCCCACTTCACTCAACGCCAACAAGCTACTGCCAATCTTCCCGTCAGTTTTAATATATCACATGCAAGTAAGTTAATGCCATCCTTTGTAGAAGCAGAAGTTGATGTGTTCTTTACCACCTTTGAAACCCTTGCTAATCAACTCAGTTGGCCTGTCGACCAATGGGCCACACTTCTCAGAGTCCATCTTACAGGTAGAGCTGCAGTCACACTCAGTACTTTGGCGTCTGAGAATGACTACTACACTCTGAAACAAGCAGTGTTGGACGCCTACCTCCTCTCTACTGAAAGTTATAGAAGGAAATTTCGTGACCACCTGAAGGCAAGTACCACTACCTTCCTTGAGTTTGCTAACACGAAACGGAGGTATTTCATGAAATGGCTGGAAGCAGCACATGTCTCTACTTTTACAGAACTCGTCAACCTGATGCTTGTTGAAGAATTCTTGAGACGTGTGCCGCCTCCTGTCCGCCTCTACTTAGCAGATAAAGAAGAAACCGACTACCTGAAGTGTGCTAAGTCGGCTGACACTTACAGCCTCATCCACCGGCTGACACCTGAACCATCCTCCAGTAAGAAGTCGTGGTACAGTTACGAGAAGGTGAGCCCCGATCAAGCTGGTTCACAACTGTACTGCAAGTATTGTAGACTCTATGGACATACCATAGACAAGTGTGGTAAGTCTCAATACAAGGGAACCACTGACCAACAACGACCCAAACCAACTCCTCCTAAGTCCGGTAAGCCTGTGATGAATGTTGGTGTTGATGTTAATGATCTTTCTCTTTTCAGTAACCACCTGTATACTGGAACTGTCTCTGCCAACGGTTCAAATCCGGAGGGACGTTTCAAATTGAAGATCTTGAGGGACACAGCGGCTCTACAATCGATCATCTTGAAGTCGGCTGTGCCCAACATAGTCTACACCGGGGAAACAGTCTTCATCACTGACCTCACTGCTACCACTCCATACCCTCTCGCCAGAGTCCACCTGGATTGTCCCTACGTGAACGGGGAAGTCCAAGTCGCCGTCAGGGAAAAGCCTTTTCCCATGCCTGGAGTGCAACTTCTCCTAGGCAACGACTTGGCAGAAGACCTGCAACCAACCAACCTGATCGTCATGGACAAACCCCAGGTGTGTAACTCTGTGCCAAGTAACCCTATTCTTGAGTATGTTCCAGCAGAGGTTCAAGAGAGTGATGAAGTTTCTCCTCCGGTTCTCGTGACCACCCGTGCACAAGCCGCACGTCCACAGCCAGCTGACTCTACTGCTACCGCTGTCCCTCAAGACCCTCAGAAACTACCCCCGCATCTGACCAAGTTGGAGTTCCGTAAGTTGCAGAGGGAAGATCTTACTTTAACACCATTGTTTTTCCAGGCTGAGACTCAACCCGACAGTATTCCTGGGTTCTTCCTAGAGAACGACTTGCTCTACCGCAGATATAGACCCAGTAAACTGAAGGAGGAGGACGATTGGGCCAACACCGAACAACTTGTGATTCCCACCAGCCTGCGGCCCACTATTCTACACCTGGCCCATGGAGCATTCTCCCACTACGGCTTCAACAAGACTTACCATGGGATTCGCCAAGACTACTACTGGCCAGGTATGGTAAATAACGTCAAACAGTACGTAAAACAGTGTCATACATGTCAGATGGCAGGCAAACCGAACGTCTCCATTCCCAGAGCACCACTGATTCCCATACAGGTGCCTGCGGAACCTTTCCACAGACTCATAATAGACTGTGTCGGTCCTTTACCTCGGACCAGTTCAGGTAACGCCTACATCCTAACCATCCTGTGTCCTACCACCAGATTTCCCATAGCAGTTCCAGTGAAGAACATCACGGCTGCTACGGTTATCAAACATCTATTGAAGATCTTCACTCAATACGGATTTCCCAGGGAGATTCAAAAGTGACTGTGGCACCAACTTCACCAGTGATCTCTTCAAAAGGACACTGGAGGAGTTCAACATCAAACAGGTATTGTCCAGCCCCTATCATCCTGCTTCACAGGGTTCTCTTGAACGTAGTCATCAGACCATCAAAGCACTCTTGAAAAAGTTTTGTAGTGAAACCTCAAAGGATTGGGATAAGCAGATTGACCTAATAATGTGTATTTTCAGAAGTCTCCCCAATGAGTCCCTAGGAGTATCTCCTTATGAGATGCTCTACGGCCGTAAGTGCCGTACTCCCCTTAAGGCTTTCAAAGACTCTCTCAGAGATGCCACCTTCAGTGAGCATCAGAATGTGCCCCAGTTTCTTCAAAACCTTCAACACATTCTAGAGAGAGTCCACCGCTTTGCTCATGATAATCTATTGAAAGCCCAGGTGAGAATGAAGACTCATTACGACCAGACCAGCAAAGTAAGAAAATTCAAGCCGGGAGACTTCGTCCTTGCTTATTTCCCTATCCCAGGTTCACCTTTACAGAACAGATTTTCAGGACCCTACTGCGTCAAAGAGTGCAGGAATAATAATAATTATGTGATAGAGACTCCAGATAGGCGGCGGAAGACCCAGCTGTGCCACGTCAACCTCCTGAAGCAATATAATGGTACTCCTCCCACTGTCTTGATTAATTGTTCTACCTTCACAGAACCCTACATCCACAGTGAGACCATCCCGGCTTCTTCTCCCGAAAGCACTGACAAGGAGTCGGCGCTTTCTAATTCCAAAATCCTTAAAGATCTTCCCAAATGCTTTCAGGATAATAATCGTGCTCCTATGCCCTCTTCTAATTCCACTCTCACCTCGTCAGATAAGCCCTTCATCCTCCATGTCGACGCCAATGGTACCGACGTGGGTGGTGTCGTGATGCAGCAACGAGGCGAGAAGAATACACCTGTCAGCGACTACTGCTACAAGGATCTACGGAACAATTGGCAAGGAGCTACTCTTCCTCATCCTGAAGCTTCAGCACTTCACTCCACACCTGAAAAGTGCTCGGTCCACCATCAATACGGACCACACCACCCTACACCTCCTGCAGCACGCCCACTTCTCATCTCAACGTCTTCTACTATGGGCTTGCTAACTGCAGAAATTCAACCTGGAGACACACTATACCAAGAGTCTGACAACATCTTAGCCCATGATCTCTCCAGAGTTTATGAAGTAGAAGCAACTCCATCCATTACTCCACCACATAACGACGTACTTCTTCCAGAACCGCAGGCTTCGGGGGAGAGTTGTGACGATAATCTCCTTCAAGAGATTGAGCCTGCTCTTCCCTCCAAAATTACGTCTTCACAATTATATAAAAAGACTATGGAAGAAATGTCCAACAACGACAACAACACCAGCACCAGCAAGGCTTGCCAGGGTGAGCAGAAACGTATGCAACCAGCCACCTGTTCGAACTCCAACCACCAAACTACCCGTTGATCGCTACGGCTCCGCTGATTGGTCGCCGGTCTGGCTGCACCTGCACTCGCCCCCAATACTACCTGATGTCTGGGGTCGCCCCAACATCAGTCCTCAGAATGTTCCGTGCTTTCGTAGCCAGCACTCCTCCCAGCTAGACGTTAGCGTGTACTGAGAGAGGTGGTGGCTTTAAGCCAATATTCCAGCACCTCCCACTTAAACTTTGTGTTGCACTTCTTGTTATTTTGCCTTAACGTAACTTTCATTGTGTCATTTAAGTATTCTTATTATTTTGATTCATTGATTTTATTATACATATTTGTTTGTGCATTATTTTCATGTTTTGATTTATTTAACGTAATTAAAATTTCATTGTTAAAGTTTACTTGTGTTTTGTGTGTCTTCTCCTTACCTTACCACAGACGAAGTTCCAGTTTTTCTATTTTTTTTTTTATAACTATGTGACGAGGCCATACCCCTAGCCTTAAACAGCCGAACACCAACGCGTTACCGTCACAATATATAAGTATGAACATGTGTATGTAACATTAAGAATTATGTCTCTAGCTTTTTTGACCCTTCTGTGCATATATTCCTTTCGAGAATTCTATTGTGAAAAATTGGACATCAAAATTAATGACGTAGCACGAAAATTATAAAGTGAGAAAACTGAAAGGATTATACACCTTTTAGTGTAGGTGAGCTCTCACAGGAAATGACAGGCCCACTCACTGCAGGTTGCACTGGGGATCGCCTGCCGGGCCAGGCCACCGACTGCCCATATTCTTTTAGAGAAACTCATGAAGTCCAAAATTAATGCCAACTATAGAATTTTATTTTTAATGTGCTTAAAAGCTTTTCCAAGACCCCAACTGTTTCTTATAATGTTGCAATCATTTATGAAAATCATTAAAAACACGACTGGAGCAATATTAACAGAGGTAAAGCCATATAATGTTTTACAAGGATCTTGCGTTTTTTTCTACAGAAATAAATGAAATCTCAAAATGAAAACAAACCATTGATTATTATTGTAATGTGCTTAATAGCTCACATAGTTTTACTCACTTAGTTGTGTTTGGGAGGATCGAGCTTCGGCTCTCTGATTCCACCTTTTAATTGTCAATGAACTGGTGTGCAGATTCCAGAGCCTATTGGGCCCTATCATATCTACATTTGAAACTGTGTATGGAGTCTGCCTCCACCTCATCACTGTGTAATAGCTCTGTGGCCTGCATAACTGTATACAGTATACAGTAATACCAACTTTAATTTACAAAAAAGCCTCCAGACCTTTAGCCCCTGCTATTGCTTTGCTCTTCAACAAGTCATTTGAACTCCAAACCTTTCCAGATATTCTAAAAAAAGCGAGAGTAACGCCTGTCCACAAATGTGGTGATCTCACAGATGTTAACAACTACAGACCTATATCAATCCTGCCAATCTTGTCAAAAATTTTTGAAAAACTAATCTATAAGCAGCTTTACTCATATCTAGCCAAACTCAATATACTTAGCCCTTGCCAATATGGCTTCAGACCCCAAAAAAGCACTAACGATGCACTTATTAGTATGCTTAACTCGATTCATACAGCTCTTGATAAAAATGAGTTCCCTGTTGGGTTATTTGTGGACCTGCGTAAAGCTTTTGATACTGTCAACCACCAAAACCTTCTTCATAAATTACATCATTATGGAGTCAGAGGACACTCCCTACAATACCTCAAATCCTACCTTACTGACAGGCTCCAATATGTTTCTGTGAATAATACAATTTCTCCCACCCTACCCATCAACATTGGTGTTCCTCAGGGCAGCATACTTGGCCCTCTCCTCTTTCTCATCTACATTAATGACCTTCCAAATGCCTCCCAACACCTCAAACCAATTCTATTTGCTGACGACACAACCTTCATTTACTCCAGTCCTGACCCCCTTGCTCTAAATGCCACAGTAAATACTGAGCTAAATAAAGTCCATCTTTGGCTAACTGCCAACAAACTCACCCTTAACATTGACAAAACTTTCTATATTCTGTTTGGCAATAAATCCTCTAATCAAATAAATCTCAAAATAAACAATACCCAAATTAGTAACAAATTAGATGGCAAATTCCTTGGCATCCTCATTGACCACAAGCTGAATTTCCAGGGACACATTCTAAATATATCAAAAAAAGTTTCAAAAACTGTGGGCATTCTTTCTAAGATCAGATATTATGTACCACGCCCTGCCCTGGTGACTCTCTATTACTCCCTTATCTATCCATATCTCAACTATGGTATTTGTGCTTGGGGCTCTACTACCCAAAATCACTTACGTCCTCTAATTACTCAACACAAAGCTGCTATTAGGACAATATCCAACTCTGGCCCCAGGCATCACTCGGTACCCCTACTCAAATCTCTGAATATGTTAGACATTAAGTCACTGCACATTCTCTCATGTGTATTATACATATATAAAACGCTAAACTATAATGCCAATCCTGATCTCAAAAGCTTCATAGAAGGATGTAACAGAACCCATGAGCACCACACCAGAAATAAATACAGTTTTGATATTCCTAGAGTACGACTTAATCAAACTAGAAATGCTCTACAAATCAAGGGGCCCAGAATGTGGAATGACCTTCCCAACCATGTTAAAGACTGTACCTCTCTCAACCAGTTTAAGTCAAAAACGAAGCTATACCTAATAAATTCCCTGTAACCTACCTTACCCTTCTATTGTCAACCAATGTCTGTTTTTTTTAAGAGCGCTGTTTGTTGACATAATTGTATTTGTGCTGCTTTTTCATCTATGTTTTCATTTCTTGTTTTCATTCTACTCATTATGCTCAATTAGTATTAAGCTTGTCATTTAAGTTTATCATGCCCGAAACGCTTTGCATAATAGTGGCTTTAGGCATTGTATGTACTAGCCCTATCTATAAGTCAACCAATCTTTGTAAAAATTTATTGTATGTATGTACCTTACCTAAATAAAAATTATTATTATTATTATTACCTAAATAAAAATTATTATTATTATTATATATACAACTAAACTCTTATTCGTTCTTTTTTTTTAAGTATATAATATATTAATATTATTATTTAATACTTAGAAAAAAAAAGAAATAGAGAGTATATTTACAATATATACTGGTTGAAATTTTATTTTCATATGTGTGTGTGTGGTTGTGCTTGGTGACGATTGAGCATAATCTCTTTGGACTGGTGCAAATTCCTGAGCCTATTGGAAACAATCATACCTACATTTGAAACTGTGTATGGACTCTGCCTCGGTCTCATCTCTGTGTAAACTATTCCCTCTATTAGGTACTCTGGCACTTTTCTTTTTACACTACAGTTTTCCAAAGCCTCACCAAACATTTACCAACAAAACGATTATTTTCAACTCTCAAATTTCACGAAATCTCTTATCAGGGTAAGAAAAAAAAAATATAATAATGACAACAACTCATGACTTAACTTAATACTCTCTTGGATGCCTAAAATTGACCACACATGTCCAATCTAGCTCTGTGGCCTGCATAACTGTATACAGTATATATAAAACTAAACTCTTATACGTTATTTCTTTTTTTATTAAGTAAATAATATAATAATATTATTATTTAATACTTACAAAAAAAAAAGAAATAGAGAGTATAGTTAAATATATACTGATTGAAATTTTATTTTCGTATGTGTGTGTGGTTGGGGACGATTGAGCATAAGCTCTTTGGCCCGGTGCAAATTCCTGAGCCTAATGGAATCGATCATATCTACATTTGAATCTGTGTATGGAATCTGGCTCAGTCTCAACTCTGCATAAACTATTCCCTCTGTTAGGTACTTTGGCACTTTTCTTTTCTTACAGGATATATAAAACTAAACTCTTATTCGTTCTTTCTTTTTTTATTAAGTAAATAATTTAATAATATTATTATTTAATACTTACAAAAAAAAGGAAATAGAAAGTATAGTTACATATATACTGGTTGATATTTTATTTTCATATGTGTGTGTGTGTGAGTGCTCACATTGTTGTACTCATTTATTAGTGTTCTAGGGGATCGATTTTCGGCTCTGTGATTATACCTCTTAATTGTCAATGAACTGGTGTACAGACTCCTGAGCCTATTGGGCTCTATCACATCTACATTTGAAACTGTGTATGGAGTCTGCCTCGGTCTCATCTCTGTGTAAACTATTCCCTCTATTAGGTACTCTGGCACTTTTCTTTCTACACTCAAGTTTTCCAAAGCCTCACCAAACATTTATCAACAAAACGATTATTTTCAACTCTCAAATTTCATGAAATCTCTTATCAGGGGTATCTCTCTCTCTCTCTCTCTCTCCTAAAACTGAGTGGAGAAAAAATATTATAATGACAACAACTCATGACTTAACTTAATATTCTCTTGGATGCCTAAAATTGACCACACATGTCTAATCTAGCTCTGTGGCCTGCATAACTGTATACAGTATATATAAAACTAAACTCTTATTCGTTATTTCTTTTTTATTTAGTAAATCATATAATATTATTATTAAATACATACAAAAAAAAGATATAGAGTATAGTTACATATATACTGGTTGAAATTTTCATATGTATGTGTGTGTGTGTGATTGTGCTTGGGGACGATTGAGCTTAAGCTCTTTGGCCCGGTGCAAATTCCTGAGCATAATGGAATCAATCATATCTACATTTGAAACTGTGTATGGAGTCTGCCTCAGTCTCATCTCTGCGTAAACTATTCCCTCTGTTAGGTACTCTGGCACTTTTCTTTCTACACTCAAGTTTTCCAAAGCCTCACCAAACATTTACCAACAAAAGGATTGCTTTCAACTCTCAAATTCCATAAAATCTCTTATCTGGGGTCTCTCTCTCTCTCTTACAACAGTCAAGAAAAAACAAAATAATGACAACAACTTAATATTCTTTAGGATGCCTAAAATTGGCCACATGTGTCTAATCTTGCTTTTTGGCCTGCATAACTGTATAGAGTATATATAAAACAAAACATCTAATCTTTGTTTTTTTATTAAGTAAATAATATAATAATATTATTGAAATCTCTTATCTGGGGTATCTCTCTCTCTCTCTTACAATTGAGTCAAGAAAAATTATAGTAATAACAACAACTCATAACTTAATATTCTCTAGGATGCCTAAAATTTACCACATGTGTCTAATCTAGCTTTGTGGCCTGCGTAACTGAATACAGTATATAAAACTAAACTCTTATTCGTTCCTTCTTTTTTTTTATTAAGTAAATAATATAATAATATTATTATTTAATACTTACAAAAAAATAGAGAGTATAGTTACATATATTCTGGTTGAAATTTTATTTTCTTATAATGTGTTTGTGTGTGTGTGGTTGTGCTTGGGGACGATTTAGCATAGGCTCTTTGGCCCCGTACAAATTCCTGAACCTAATGGGCTCTATCATATCTACATATGAAACTGTGTATGGAGTTTGCCTCCATCTCATCACTGCGTAAAATATTCCATATGTTAGGTACTCTGACATTTTTCTTTCTACACTAAAGCTTTCCAAAGCCTCACCAAACATTGACCAAAATGTAGATATGATTGATTCCATTAGGCTCAGGAATTTGCACGGGGCCAAAGAGCCTATGCTAAATCATCCCCAAGGACATCCACACACACACACACACTTAATTTGAAAATAAAATTTCAACCAGTATATATGTAACTATACTCTCTATTTCTTTCTTTTTTTGTAAGTATTAAATAATAATATTATTATATTATTTACTTGATAAAAAAAAGAACGAATAAGAGTTTAGTTTTACATATATTGTATACAGTTATGCAGGCCACAAAGCTAGATTAGACACATTTGGCCAATCTTAGGCATCCTAGAGAATATTTAGTTAAGTTATGAGTTGTTGTCATTATTATATTTTTTCTTGACTCAGTTGTAAGAGAGAGATATCCCAGATAAGAGATTTAGATGAGCCACAGAGACATTAGAAAGAACTTTTTCAGTGTCAGAGTAGTTAGTAAATAGAATGCATTAGGCAAAGATGGGGTTGAGGCTTACTTCTTACACAGTTTAAAATGTAGATTTGATAGAGCCCAGTAGGCTCAGGAATCTGTACTCCAGTTGATTGACAGTTGAGAGGCGAGACCAAAGAGCCAAGGCTCAATCCCTTGCAAGCACAAATAGGTGAGTACACACCCATTGGATGCAAATAAAATTTCAACTAGTATACATAATGTAACTATACTCTCTATTTCTTGTTTTTAAGTAATTATTAAATTATAATATTATTTTATTGACTTTGTAAAAAAAAGAATAAGAGTTCTAGTTTTATATATACTGTATACAGTTATGCCGACCACAAAGCAAGATTAGACACATGTGACCAATTTTAGGCATCCTAGAGAATATTAAGTTTGGAGTTGTTGTCATTATTATATTTTTTCTTTACTCAGTTATAGGAGAGAAATACCCCTGATAAGAAATTTTATGAAATCTGAGGATTGAAAGAAATTGTGTCGTTGGTGTTAGAGGAATAGCTGATACTTTTTCCAATACTCCTCTAAACTGAAGATATTACAAATTCTTCCCTTTACCACCTATTCCCTATTTACCACCCTTCCCTATTTACCACTCTAATCAAATAAATCTCAAAATAAACAATACCCAAATTTGTAACAAATTAGATGGCAAATTCCTTGGCATTCTCATTGACCACAAGCTGAATTTCCAGGGACACATTCTAAACATATTAAAAAAAGTTTCAAAAACTGTGGGCATTCTTTCTAAGATCAGATATTATGTACCACACCCTGCCCTGGTGACTCTCTATTACTCCCTTATCTATCCACGCTCAGCACGCTGGACTTGTGATCCTGTGGTCCTGGGTTCGATCCCAGGCGCCGGCGAGAAACAATGGGCAGAGTTTCTTTCACCCTATGCCCCTGTTACCTAGCAGTAAAATAGGTACCTGGGTGTTAGTCAGCTGTCACGGGCTGCTTCCTGGGGGTGGAGGCCTGGTCGAGGACCGGGCCGCGGGGACACTAAAAGCCCGAAATCATCTCAGGATCTCAGGATATCCATATCTCAACTATGGTATTTGTGCTTGGGGCTCTACTACCCAAAATCACTTACGTCCTCTAATTACTCAACACAAAGCTGCTATTAGGACAATATCCAATTCTGGCCCCAGACATCACTCGGTACCCCTACTCAAATCTCTGAATATGTTAGACATTAAGTCACTGCACATTCTCTCATGTGTATTATACATATATAAAACGCTAAACTATAATGCCAATCCTGATCTCAAAAGCTTCATAGAAGGTTGTAACAGAACCCATGAGCACCACACCAGAAATAAATACAGTTTTGATATTCCTAGAGTACGACTAAATCAAACCAGAAATGCTCTACAAATCAAGGGGCCCAGAATGTGGAATGACCTTCCCAACCATGTTAAAGACTGTACCTCTCTCAACCAGTTTAAGTTAAAAACGAAGCTATACCTAATAAATTCCATGTAACCCACCTTACCCCCCTGTTGTCAACCCATGTATATTTTTTGTTTTTTTGTTTTTCAAATCAACGCTGTTTGAATGTAATTTTCTGTAATAATTTGTAATTGTATTTGTGCTGCTTTTTCAACAATGTTCCCCCCTCTTTTACCTCTATTTTTTATATGTACTCATCACATCTTTTCTTTTTACCCATTAGTTTTAAGCTGTAGTCATTAATGTTTTTCCTGCCCGAAACGCTTTGCGTAATAGTGGCTTTAGGCATTGTATGTACTAGCTCTATCTATAAAGCCAACAAACTTTGTAAATCTCTTTATGTATGTACCTTACCTAAATAAAGATTATTATTATTATTATTATTATTATATTCCATAGACATTGATGAGCATGCCCACAACTTTCTTCACTTTATTTAATTATTCCTCTGAAGAATTTCTCATCATGGGTAGAATTTTTCCTGATAATTTTAGTTTTTTTGGATGAAGATACCATGACTATTGTCTTGTAGTTCCTGCCTCGTTTTGTATAACAATATGATTAACATCTATATCAAATGCCTTAAATATGTGTGGTGAAAATAAAATCTGGTTCTTCCCGTCTAGTAATTGATATGGTGAAATCTTCATATCATCCCATTCTATTACAATATTTGGAATTTGGGATATGAGTTTGATAAATGATGGGATCAATTGGGGTAGTGAATGACCAAAAATGGATCTCAGCATGGATGTTATACAAGTTTCCAAGGATGGCATTCTTCCATTTACTTTTACTGTATTAATTCTAAATACTAATGAAGAAGCTACACTCACTAATTGCTGAAATTTTACCGGGTCAAAAGGAAAATAAGATCTGGTGTAAGTACCAAATTAAAATATATTGTAAATGAGGTAAAACAACCTTACGAGGTTGTTGTTTGCGTTTATGGATATTATTAAATTTTACTGTTTCATAATCAATATTAAAAAAATTTATCGGAATAACATATACTATAGTATTTGTTTTTATTATATCTAAATTAGTAGACGAATTTATAAGTCTATTGGAATAAACATAAATAGACAATTTATTAATATAGTCATCGCAAAAGTGATGAGATTCGATTGACACATCTGCAAGTCTTCTTAATGTTAGAATTTGGAGGAGGTGTAGTGGTTTATTTGACTGATGACTTTTGTAACAGCTTGCTACATTCTTAGATCTTTCTAGTTAACGCCATTTTTCTACTCTTTGGTATATAGATAAAGTAGGATGGATCGTGTTTAGAAATAAAGGTGTCAGAGTAGTTAATAGATGGGATGCAATGTAGGCTGTGATGTGGTGGAGGCATCACATCCATTCACATTTTCAGATCTAATCCAACACAAAATTAAATTAGAGAAGGTTCAGAGGGATGCCACAAGGCTAGTCCCCGAGCTGAGGGTATGACTTATGAGGAGAAGTTATAAGTTGTTGTCATTATTATATTTTTTTCTGGTCTCAGTTGTAAGAGAGAAATACCCCAGATAAAAAATTACATGAAATCTCAGAGTTGAAAGGAATCCTGCTGTTGGTCAATGTTTGGTGAATCTTTGAAAACCTTGAGTGTAGGAAAAAATGTGTCAGAGTACCTAACAGACGGAATGTGATGACGTGGAGGCAGACTCCATAAGCAGTTTTAAATGTAGATATGATAGAGCCCAATGGGCTCAGGAATCTGTACACCAGTTCATTGATAGTTAAGAGGCGGGGGCCTATGAGCCTAAGCTCAGTCCCCTTTCCCAAGCACAACTAGATGAGTGTATACACACATACACATATTGGACGAAAATAAAAATTCAACCAGTATATATGAAACTATATTCTCTATTTGTTTTCTTTATTTTGGTAAGTATTAAATAACAGTAATATTATTTTATTTACTTACTAAAACAAAAAAAAAGAAGTAATAAGGGTTTTGTTTTATATATACTTTATACAGTCAACCAGACCACAGAGCTAGATTAGACATGTTTGGACAATTTTAGGCATCCTAGGGAATCATATTATATAATAAACCCCCTTGAAAATTTATTTAAAAACTTATGCTGACAAAAAAATCAGCTGTGTTATGCCAAAAATTACATAGAACGAGAACTTAAAGAAATTATTCTAATTTATTAGTTGCTGTCATTATTAATTTTTTTTCTTGATTCAGTTATAAGAGATAAATACATTAGAAAAAAGATTTCATGAAATCTGAAGGCTGAGAGGAATCATGCTCTTTGTCAATGTTTGGTAAATCTTTGGAAAACTTGAGTGTAGGAATTAAAGTGTCAAAGCAGCAACTCCTAAATTAATATTCTCTAGGATACCTTAAATTGTCCACACGTGTCTTGTATTACAGTATATATATAACTAAATTCTCTTATTCTTTCTTTTTTATATAAAATAATAATAATATGTACTTACTATAAAAGGAAATTATTGAGTATAGTTTCATATATAATGGTGTATTTTTGTATTATCCATTGTGTGTGTGTGTGTGTGTGCACTCACATAGTAGTACTCACCTAGTTGTGCTTGGGGGGATTGAGCTTCGGCTCTTTAGTCCCACCTCTCAACAGTCAATGAACTGGTGGGCAGATTCCTGAGCCTAATGGGCTATATCATATCACATTGGGAACCGAGACATGATCACTTCTTTATAAAATTCTCTGGAAATAAAAAAATGGAAAGAACTAAAAATGTTCCTTGTTGTTACAAATTCCACCAGTCTAATAAACCATTACACCTCCAAATTCCATCATCATAGCAAATCGATTGACTCTTATTTTATTGCTTGGAAATCTTTATATCTTTCATCTTGACATCCATTTGTGGAAATTCCCTTAAACAATTGATTCTATCATTCATGAAACTCCTGTAACAAATTCCACATAATGGAAGAGAAGGGGGATAATATGGTGCTTCTACCATATCAGTTACTTGGAAGGAAACCAAAAGATATTTTCACCATATCAGTTATTTAAGGCGTCATGTTGTTTTGTATGGAACTAGAAGACACTAGTTCTGTGGTACAACTTCTCAAATAAACCAGGGTCTATAAAAAATATATGTTCGGGAATAGAATATTCACATATTTTATACTTATTGTATTAGTTATTTTATGTCTGTTTATTACGATAACCTCTATTATGAATATGTATAACAAAATACCATATATAGAATCAGTTGCAGTTGGAATGACTGATGGTAAAATGAAATATGTTATGGGTTCACTACATGCCATAGCTGGTTCCCTTGTGGTAATTCTGGCAACTTTAGCAATTTTCACAACACTTAACACAAATAAAAGTATAAAAAGTGAAGAAAGAGAACAAATGAATTTCGAAGCACCATATAAAAGGTAGGAATTTTCCAAATATTATATTAAATGGATGAGAATATATTTAATAATTGGGTTAAAAAAGACCATGCTGTGTGAACCAGGTGCTTGGTTAAAAATATAATAATGACAGCAATTCTTAACTTAATATTCTCTAGAATGCCTAAAATTGTCCACACGTGTTTAATCTAGCTTTGCTGCCTGGTTGACTGTATACAGTATATTTAAAACTAAAATTCTTATTCTCTCTTTTTGTTTTGTTTAAATAAATAAAATAATATTAATATATATTTACTAAAAAAAAAGAAATGTAGTGTAGTGTCTCACCTAGTTGTATTTGGGGGGATTGAATTTCGGCTCTTTGGTCCCGCATCTGAACTGTTAATGAACTGGTGCATAGATTCCTGAGCCAATTGGTTTCTATCATATCTACATTTGAAACTGCATAAGGAGTCTGCCTCTTCATCATCATTGCCTAATGCATTCCATCGGTTAGGTACGCTGACACTTTTTTTTCTACACTTAAGTTTTCCGTACATTCAACAAACATTGACCAACAATACGATTCCTTTCTACCCTCAGAGTTCAAGAAATCTCTTATCTGGTTAATTTTTTTGTTACAACTGAGTCAAGAAAAAAAATGGTAATAACAACAACTCCCAAATTAAAATAATATTCTCTAGGATGCCTAAAATTGTCCACACGTGTCTAATCCAGCTCTGCGGCCTGGGTGACTGTATACAGTATATATATACTACACTCTTATTCTTTCTTTTTTTGCTTTAGTAAATAAAATAATATTACTGTTATTTAATACTTACTAAGAAAACAAAAACTAATTGAGATAATAGTTTCATATATATACACTGGTTAAATTTTTATTTTTGTCAAGTGTGTGTGTGTACTCACCAGTTGTGCTTGGGGTGGAGGATTAAGCTTAGGTTCTTTGGTCCCGCCTCTTAACTGTCAATAAACTGGTGTGTAGATTCCTGAGCCCATTGGACTCTATCATATCTACATTTGAAACTGTGTATGGAGTCTGCCTCCACTGCCTAAGGCATTCTGTCTGTTAGGTACAGAATTGTTATATTTTTTCTTAACTCAGTTGTAAGACAGAAATACCCCAGATAAGAGATTTCATGAAATCTGAGGGTTGAAAGGAATCGTGTTGTTGGTTAATGTTTGGTAAATCTTTGTAAAACACTGCAATAGAAAATATATTTTCATTAAGATGAGACTTGGGATAATAATGTACAATATAAAAAGAGCCAAGAGATTTTAGTCTGGCCTCTTTATCAGTAATATTGTTTTCTTTTTTTATTTACTAACTGATGAGGATCCCAATTACCATGCAGAACTTTACATTTAAGTTGAGAAGATGGTATCACTAATATGGGTTCTAGGAGTAAAAAGAGAATTGAGGACCAATGATAAGCTACAATTAAGCCACTGTCAGGAAGTCTAAAGATATTAATCACGTAAAGAAATTGTTCATGACTTTTGTTAGGCCAAAGCTAGAATATGCAGCTGTTGTGTGGTGCCCATATCTTAAGAAGCACATCAACAAACTGGAAAAGGTGCAAAGACATGCTACTAAGTGGCTCCCAGAACTGAAGGGCAAGAGCTACGAGGAGAGGTTAGAAGCATTAAATATGCCAAAACTAGAAGACAGAAGAAAAAGAGGTGATATGATCACTACGTACAAAATAGTAACAGGAATTGATAAAATCGACAGGGAAGACTTCCTGAGACCTGGAACTTCAAGAACAAGAGGTCACAGATTTAAACTAGCTAAACACAGATGCCGAAGAAATATAAGAAAATTCACCTTCGCAAATAGAGTGGTAGACGGTTGGAACAAGTTAAGTGAGAAGGTGGTGGAGGCCAAGACCGTCAGTAGTTTCAAAGCGTTATATGACAAAGAGTGCTGGGAAGACGGGACACCACGAGCGTAGCTCTCATCCTGTAACTACACTTAGGTAATTACACTTAGGTAATTACGTGGGGCGAATTAAAAACAGGTTGTATTTTAGGTTTGAGCATTGCAGTTGCAATCCAACCTGGATTGGTAACCATTTCAGAAAAGGCAGAGACCGAAGTTGGAATAACCCAGTTGCACGGTAAATCAGAGGTGAAAAATGAAAATGACACTATACCTTTCTTTTGCTTCTCGATATCATAACCTAAGAGCAAGAGACCAGGTAGTTGACATAGTAGACATCTTCCTCCATCATAATCATTATGATTAACGAGTGATTTATATATCTGTCTACAGTATTTGAGGAAATTAGTAACTATTTGAAAAAAAAAACCCTTGGTGTCGTGTAGTGGGAGGTAATAATAATCATCCTTATTATTGTCCATGGTATTATTACACCAAGACCAAGTTTCATAGGAAAAGCCATGTTAGTAAAAGCACATTATTTTAAATAATTTTCTTCTTTTTGACATTTAAACATTCCTTAAATTTTGAAGGATATATTTTTTGTGATAGTTTATTGTAAAAACTGGGTCATTATCGAGGATCAAATAATGTTGCATACCGATGGAAAAAAAAATAACGCAACCATAATTGTCGTTAATATAATTAAAAAAGGAGGGGAAGACCATTTTGATTTGCTACTGCATTATGGGAAATGTGTGGGCAAGAACTTACATAGACATAACAAAATGTTAAATAGTCAAATTCGCTTTTATTTCACCGGTATCAGTTGTAAATTGAACTTTTAATTTAGATGACTGCTTATTTTTTCTTAGTAAACCTGCTTCTACATATGAATTTACATCATATAAATTTATTGGTTGTGGTTTATTATTATTATTATTATTATTATTATTATTATTTTCTATTATATATAAATTTGCATGTTTCACATTTATCTCACTATACAATTTTTCAATTAAAATACTCACACCAGCAGTAATATTTGTCATATCTTGATTAAAAGGTGAGGAATAGGATGATGGATGAAAAATATAGAAGTTTGTATTAGTTATATTTAATAAATCAGGTATAGTTTGCCCAGATATATACTGCATATTAATGGTTTTTAAATATATATAATGAGAAAACAGCTTTTAATGAAACAGGGTTTTAGGCTATAAATCTCAAAAGAATAGAGTACCTTAGGCTGAAATCTAAAATATACTGATATCATGTTCTTCAACTTGTTTATGTGGAAGATTTTTCATGTAATCTTAAAGTTGATTATATATTTACTTCCTCACATAATGTCAAAGTAAAAAAAAATCACAAGTGTCGTCAACCCCTAGTAATTTTTCCCTAATTTTATATACAAATCGCTAGTTTTATATACATTTGTAATGTTTTATATACCACAGTATATAAAATCCCTGGGCCTTTTATATCCCCGAGTAAATAAAATTAAAATTCCCCTATGAGAGGGCCAAAAAATGAGGGAAGTAAACTTTATCTAATATTTGGGAGATGTTTATATAGAGACTATTTCACCTGATAAAGACCCCTCAGACAGATGGAGTAGAAGGTATTGTTCTTAACTCGAGACATGATCATTACCTTATACAATTCTCAGAGGGATTGATTCCCATCCTACTTTCTGGGAAGAACTAAAAATAGACATATCAATTGAATTACTATTTTCAATGTTGACATCAATATTACCTACTTCCCCAATATTAGTTCTTAACACTTAAGGTGCCTAATAACTTTTCCAATACATAAAGCTGCATCTTATAATGTTGAGTGCATCTATAAAAATAAATCATTGGCAATGTGATTGGAATGATATTAAGAGTGGTTTCATAGATCTAATTTTTCAAAGCAATCTAGTGTTTTTTAATGAAAACGAACCATTTTAAAGTGCTCTCCCAATACACCAACTGCATC
This sequence comes from Procambarus clarkii, assembly GCF_040958095.1. Lineage (NCBI taxonomy): Eukaryota > Metazoa > Arthropoda > Malacostraca > Decapoda > Cambaridae > Procambarus > Procambarus clarkii. The sequence goes on from NC_091173.1 coordinate 39,991,121, forward strand.
TTATAATGTTGTGAGCATTTATAAAAAAATATTTGACAATGCGATTGGAATGATATTGACAGAGGTTTCATAGATCTCATATTTTATAACGATCTTGGGTTTTTTAATGAAAGCAAACCGTAAACGATTATTTTTAATGTGCCTAAAAGCTTTCCCAATGCACCAACTGCATCTTATAATGTTGATTGAGTGCATCTATTAAAAAAATAATTGACAATGTAATTAGAATGATATTAAGAGAGGTTTCATAGATCTAATATTTTAAAACGACCTTGTGTTTTTTAATGAAAACGAACCATAAACGATTATTTTTAATGTGCCTAAAAGCTTTCCCAGTACTTCAAATTGAGAGATTCGTCATAGTCCGTGCTGCTTGGAACATTTTGTTCTGCATAGCTGAATCCAGTTTTTATCTTTTTGGTGGGGGGTTCTCCTCCTTCTCCTCCTACTGTTTGGGATTCTTCTCCTCCATAACGAGCTTGTAATAACTGTGCTATGTGCATTCCTAATGTTTGTGATTATCTTCCTCGTTCTCCTCCTGCTGTTTCTGATTCTCTTCCTATTTCTTCTCCTCCTACTGTTAGTGAATCTCTTCCTCCTCCTTTTCCTCCTACTGTTTGTGATTCTCTTCCTATTTCTTCTCCTCCTACTGTTTGTGAATCTCTTCCTCCTCCTTTTCCTCCTACTGTTTGTGATTCTCTTCCTCCTCCTTCTCCTCCTATTGTTCGTGATTCTCCTCCTCCTCCTTCTCCTTGTGATTCTTTTGTTGTTTCTTTTTCTCCGACTTCCACATAAATGTTAAATTTAATGCTAGCAAATGTGTCTGAGGAATTAATATTCTTAGCCAACATTTTACATTCCACTTCATTATTACCGTCTTCAAGTTCAAGTTTCATAACCACAAATGGGGATAGTGAATTTTCTTTCATTGGGAAATTATTCGTAAAAAATCAACAATGAAATATATCTTGGCATGCAGCATGGGTACGTGATATCAACAATTTGTTCATGTCAAATCGTTTTCCTTCCTTTTGTAATTTTATACATGATGCGTCTAAATTGTTCTTTAATTTGACGTCTTCAATTTCATTTAGATCTGTATAAATATCAGGTATGAAATTATGGAAATTCCATGGAAATATTAATATAATTGGATTTTTTGTATAATATCCCCTATCAATATTAGAATTTTTATATAGTTTATGTACGTAATATGCACGATAACCATTGATAAAGTATTTGTGGATTTTATCATAATAACTAAGGAATTTATTAAGGAGTTGAATTAATATCTTGTCAGTTTCGGCAGTATTTTTAGGATTATACGAAATGGGTGGTTTGGGAACAATAAAGAGACCTTTATAGCTTTTTATGTCTTCGATAAATGGCGAGAATAATGATTCTACAAGTTTGGATTTCATTTTGGATTTTCAAAGTTCAGACGAATCTGATTGACAAACGAATTCTTTTGTTTCTTGGGCGTATTTTTTGTTTCCTGCGGTAGTTTATTAAAATCTGCTTGACAGATGGAGGATTGTAATAATTCTCGACGTAATTCATGAGGTAGTTCGACGGATTCCATTTGACTGATGACGTGAGGAACGCCAGAGGACTCATTTTCACTTGTTTGTAATTCTCCTCCGCCTCTTCCTCCTCCTTCTCCGGCGTCTTGTAATTCTCCTCCTACCCTTTCCCCTGCATCTCGCAATTCTCCTCCGTCTTGTAATTGTCCTCCTACCCCTTCTCCAGTATCTTGTAATTGTCCTCCTACTCCTGCTGCGTCTTGTAATTCTCCTCTTACTCCTTCTCCTCCATCTTGTAATTCTCCACCTACTCCTTCTCCTGCATCTTGTAATTCTCCTCCTCTGTGTGGTTCTTTTCCCGTTTCTTCTTCCCTGATTTCCACATTAATGTTAAATTTAATGCTAGCAAATGTGTCTGAGGAATTAATATTCTTAGCCAACATTTTACATTCCACCTCATTATTACCGTCTTGGAGTTCAAGTTCCATAATAACAAATGGGGGCAAAGAATTCTCTTTAATCGGAAACTGACTCATATAAAATCCCTGAAGATATATATGATAACTTGTTGCATGGGTACATGAAATCCATAACTTGTTCATGTCAACTATTTTTCCTTGTTTATATAATTTTATAAAATTGTTCTTTAATTTGTTGTCTTCTATTTCACTTAGATCTGTATAAATGGCAGGTGTAAAATCTGAAATATTCCATGGAAATATTAAAATAATTGGATTTTTTGTATAATATCCCAAATCAAAATTAAAAATTGTCCTAACTTTATTTATGTAAAATGAATCTTTTTTATGAAAATATATGTGGGCTTGATTATAATTTGAAAGAAAGTCATTTAAGGGTTGTATTAATGTCTTGTCAGTTTCGGCGATATTTTTAGGATTATACAAAAATGGTGGTTTGGGAACAATGAAGAGACCTTTATAAGTATTTATATCTTCAATAAATGAAGTGAATAATAATTTTAAAGTGGATTGCTTGATGACGGATTGTAATGTTTGCTGGATTATGGATTGTAGTACCTCTTGAGGTACTTTAGAGGACTCTATTTGGCTGATGACTAACTGCAATGTTTGATCGATGATGGATTGTGATATTTCTTGTGGTACTTCAAGTTCTTCATAGAGCTCTGCTTGATTGATGAGTGATTGACTGATGATGGATTGTAATGTCTCTTGAGAGAATTCAGAGAAACCTGTTTGATTGATGGGGGAATGTAATGTTTCTTGAGGTATTTCTGAAGAATCTGTTTGTAATGTTTCAAGAGGTACTTCAGAGGAATCTGTTTCTTCTTCTTCCTCGACCTCCACGTTAATGTTAAATTTAATGCTAGTAAATGTATCTAATGTATTAACGTTCTTAGCCTTTATTTTGCATTCTACCTCATTATTACCTTCTTGTAGTTCAAGTTTCATTACCACAATTGGCGGTAATGAATTGGATTCTTCTTCCATTGGGAAATCATATTTGTAAAATCCCTGAACAAATATGTCCTGAAGGGCCGCATGGAACATAATATCCACAGTCTGTTCATGTAAATTGATTTCGTTCCGTTTTGTGATTTTGTACATACTGCTTCTATATGGTTCTTTAATTGGACATCTTCTATTTCATTTGAATTAGTATAAACATCAGGTTTGAAATCAGGAATATTCCATGGAAATATTAAAACAATTGGGTTTTTGGAATAATACCCCTTATGGTACACAGAATTTTGCCATACTTTATTTATGTAAAAAGATTCTTTGTTATACAAATTTCGGTGGGCTTGATTATAATTTGAAAAGAAGTCATTAAAAGGTTTTATTACTGTATTCTCAATTTCGAGTCTATTCTTAGGATTATACGAAAATGATGGTTTAGGAATAACAACGAGACCTTTATAAGTTTTTATATCCTTGATAAATGGGGAAAATAATGATTCCAAAATGGATTTCCTGATGGTAGATTGTACTGTTTGGGTGATGATGGACTGTAAAGTTTCTGGGGATACTTCAGATGAGGACTCTGTTTGACTGATGACAGACTGCATTGTTTGATTGATGACAGATTGTAACATTTCTTGAGATAATTCATATGATTCTGTTTGATTGAAGAATGATTGTAACTTTTGACTAATGATAGATTGTAATGTTTCATGAGGCAGTTCAGAATCCTTACTTTGTAGTGTTTCTTGAGGTAGTTCAGAAACCTCAGTTTTTAATGTTTCTTGAGGCAGTTCAGAGGCCTCGGTTTGTAATGTTTCTTGAGGCAGTTCAGAGGCCTCAGTTTTTATTGTTTCTTGAGGCAGTTCAGAGGCCTCAGTTTTTATTGTTTCTTGAGACAGTTCAGAGGCCTCAGTAGTTAATGTTTCTTGAGGCAATTCAGAGGCCTCAGTTTTTTTGTTCATGAGGCAGTTTAGAGGCCTGGGTTTTTAATGTTTCTTCAGAGGTCTCAGTTTGTAATGTTTCTAGAGGCAGATCAGAGGCCTCAGTTTGAAATGTTTCTTGAGGCAGTTCAGAGGCCTCAGTTGTTAATGTTCCTTGAGGCAGTTAAGAAGTTTCAGTTTGTAATGTTTCTTGAGGCAATTCAGAGGCCTCGGTTGTTAATGTTTCTTGAGGCAGTTCAGAGGCCTCAGTAGTTAATGTTTCTTGAGGCAGTTCAGAGGCATCAGTTTGCAATGTTTCTTGAGGCAGTTCAGAGGCCTCAGTTTGTAATGTTTCTTGAGGCAGTTCAGAGGCCTCAGTTTGTAATGTTTCTTGAGGCAATTCAGAGGCATCAGTTTGCAATGTTTCTTGAGGCAGTTCAGAGGTCTCGATTTGTAATGTTTCTTGAGGCAGTTCAGAGGCCTCAGTTGTTAATGTTTCTTGAGGCAGTTCAGAGGCCGCAGTTTTTATTGTTTCTTGAGGCAGTTCAGAGGCCTCGGTTGTTAATATTTCTTGAGGCAGTTCAGAGGCCTCGATTTGTAATGTTTCTTGAGGCAGTTCAGGAACCTCAGTTTTTATTGTTATCTTGAGGTTATCTTGAGATGATTTCGGGGCTTTTTAGTGTCCCCGCGGCCCGGTCCTCGACCAGGCCTCCACCCCCAGGAAGCAGCCCGTGACAGCTGACTAACTCCCAGGTACCTATTTACTGCTAGGTAACAGGGGCATTCAGGGTGAAATAAACTTTGCCCATTTGTTTCTGCCTCGTGCGGGAATCGAACCCGCACCACAGAATTACGAGTCCTGCGCGCTATCCACCAGGCTACGAGGCCTCTTGAGGCATTTCAGAGGTCTCAGCTCGTAATGTTCCTTGAGGCAGTTCAGAGGACTCAGTTTTTATTGTTTTTTGAGGCAGTTCAAAGGCCTCAGTAGTTAATGTTTCTTGAGGCAGTTCAGGAACCTCAGTTTCTAATGTTTCTTGAGGCAGTTCGGAGGCCTCAGTTTGTAATGTTCCTTGAGGCAGTTCAGAGACCTCAGTTTGTAATGTTTTTTCAGGCAGTTCAGAGGTCTTGGTTTGTAATGTTTCTTGAGGAAGTTCAGAAGTCTCAGTTTTTATTGTTTCTTGAGGCAGTTCAGAGGCCTCAGTAGATAATGTTCCTTGAGGCAGTTCAGAGGCCTCAGTTTGTAATGTTTCTTGAGTCCGTTCAGAGTCCTCAGATTGTAATGTTTCTGGAGGCAGTTCAGATTCCTCCGTTTGTAATGTTTCTTGAGGCAGTTCAGAGGAATCGGTTTGAATCTTGATCAGAAGATGAAGGTGTTGTTGGAGCTGCTGCCATTTCTTCATTATTTGAATGTTGGAGGATTTTACTGTTTCTTTGGGTTTTTCGGAAGATTCTGTTGAACTGATGGAAGATGATTGTAATGGTCCTTGAGGTACTCTACTGACTGATTTTAATGATTCTTGAGGTACTTTAGAAGCTTCTGTTAGACTGAAAGAGGATTGTTGAGATAGTTCAGTGGACTCTGGTATTGTATCATGACTGATGGAATTGTCATTGTTTTCCTTTTTATATAATTTTTTAGTATTTGTAGATTTTTTCCGTGAATAAATGACAACTATAGCTGTTAGGAAAACTAATAATATTATTAAAATAATAATTGTTGACAGTAGATTCATTCCTAATTTTCTTTTTTTTAATTATATGATTTTTAATTAAAGTATTAAAAAAATAAAGTAATTATTCAACCAAAGTCAAATATGTTAATAAAATATTATACATACACTTTCACTCAGAAACTTATTTCTAGATTCAATTAGGGGTCGAAAATTCATACATTCTCCCTCACCGTTTTTATCCTATTCTCAACAATTATAATTTTACATTCTCTCGATTATTAAGTTTCTGGACTCATAATCGGGAACCATATCAGGGAGTCCTCCTGCTCTTCCTCCTGTTTCTTGTTCTTCTTCCGAGACTTCCACAATGATATTAAATTTAATGCTAGCAAAGGTTTCTGAGGAATTAATGTTCTTAGCCACCATTTTACATTCCACCTCATTATTACAAACTTGAAGTTCAAGTTCATTACCACAAATGGTGGTAATGAATTTTCTTTAATTGGAAAATTATACTTAGAGAATCCCTAAATAAATATATCTTGACTTGCCGCATGCGTACATGATATCCACAATTTGTCCATGTAGAATTTTTTCTTTTATTGTGTGATTTTGCCCGTACTGCATTTATACGGTTCTGTAATGTAACATCTTGCTTCACTTTGATCTGTATAAACATTAGGTTTCAAATCATGAATATTCCAAGGAAATATTAAAATAATTGGATTTTTTGTATAATATCCCTTGTCGTAACTAGAATGTTGCCATACATAATTTACGTTAAATGATACGTTATTATTATATAAATATCTGTGGATTTTATTATAATTTAGAACGAAGCTATTAAAAGGCTTAAAGATTGTATTCTCACTTTAGATTCTATTCTTAGGATTATACGAAATTGGTGGTTTAGGAATAATTACGAGACCTTTATAGGTATTTATATCTCTGATAAACGGGGAGAATAATGATTCCAACTTTGAGATGATTATGACTCTGTTTTTGTTGAACTGATAGTGGATGGTAATATTGTTTCTTGAAGTACTTCAGAGGACTCTGTTGTTGTTGTTGAACTGATGGTGGATGGTAATATTGTTTCTTGAAGTACTTCAGAGGACTCTGTTGTTGTTGTTGAACTGATGGTGGATGGTAATATTGTTTCTTGAAGTACTTCAGAGGACTCTGTTGTTGTTGTTGAACTGATGGTGGATGGTAATATTGTTTCTTGAAGTACTTCAGAGGACTCTGGTGTTGTTGTTGAACTGATGGTGGATGGTAATATTGTTTCTTGAAGTACTTCAGAGGACTCTGGTGTTGTTGTTGAACTGATGGTGGATGGTAATATTGTTTCTTGAAGTACTTCAGAGGACTCTGGTGTTGTTGTTGAACTGATGGTGGATTGTAATATTGTTTCTTAAAGTACTTCAGAGGACTTTGTTGTTGTTGTTGTTGTTGTTGGACTGATAGTGGATGGTAATGTTTCAGAGAATTTTGTTGTTGTTGGACTGATGGTGGATTGCAATGTTGTTTCATGAGAAAGTTCAGAGAATTTTGTTGTTTGACTGTTCACGAATTGGTATGTTTCTTGATTGGAGGACTCTGGAATCGGATCATGTCTGATAGCCTTACTGACATTCATACGTTGTCCGCGTAAATGAATAATTATTATAACGACTACAGTTAGGATTATAGCAACTGAAATTCGTATTAACCCCATTGCTACTTTTTTCTTTTTTTTCTATTGTTTTTTAGTTATAATAAATTCCTAAAAACTATTTAAAAAAATATGAAACATATGCTGGTTTGTACCCAAAAAAGCATTGATTAATGGTTATACTTATAATTTTTGAACAATAAGTTTTACAATTAGACCAGCAAATATTGTTATTATAATTAGTATCAGTATAATCCATCAAATTTTTTTCAATGAATTCGGTATAAACTGCAACACATTAGATTGGCTGATACCCTGAACGACCTGACCAACACCATCACCTAGTGCTTCAGCAACATTTCGCAAAAACGTACCCTGTTCACACCTATACATATAAAATGTTTCCCTAAAATCAATCTGTATATATCTTCCCTGGACAAATGGTATGAGCAAATTATAGTTATGAGGATTACATATTCCATTACATCCTAAACTTAATATATTTTGGGTTTCAATAGTACTGGGTATATTAAAGTTACAGTCCCATGCACGTGCGTTAGATAAAGGATGAGTTACGTCTTCCAGTATTGTGTCACTGCTGTGGTCAGCTCGACTGGTAGGGAATTGACAACATCGGTTTAAATAAACTTCTTTCTGTAAGGATTGAGATTCTTGTCCCACATGATACCTAAAACAACCACTATTCTTTCGATTATATTTTTGTAGATAAGGTAGTAATAAACCTAATGTTAGCCCACTTAAGAGTATAAAACTTTTATTTTCATCACCCCATTTGCCCATGGTTTTAAAAATACGGACTAATGTTTTATCTTTCAGTGAAGGATTACTTTCTATAAACTCCCGAAATTGTGTTTCGTTTTCAAACCCCAGTTCCTGAGCCAGCTTATTTACTCTGTCAACATGTGCTCTATAGAGTTTAAATTGATATTTCACAGATAAGTGTTGTTTCAGAGCTTCGTTTTCTTCTGCATTTAGAAGAGGAGAATCGTATTCTCCGTGTAAAAGAGATTCTATAAATTCTTTGGACTGACTATAAGATTTTAGGTGAAGGTTGTCATGGACGGATGAAATAAAGTTTTTAGCTTTAAGATTTGAACCTTCAATATCTCTGGATATATCAGCCAAATATTTATTTGTGGTAGTAAACCCCCTACTTTCTTCACCCCAAACTCTGAGAGAGATGAAGCAAGGGTTGAAGACCCCGGTCAATTTTTTGTACTAATGCTTCGGTCATTTAATATTCTATATTTTGTTTTTGAATTAGAAATTCATCTCATTTTATTTTTAATCCGTCATAAAATTTCTCCTACTAGATAAAAAATGGATGACAATTTTATTAAACAAATATTTCGTAAATTTTTGAATGACAGTGACTTGGAACGAATAAAACAAGAATTCAACCGTCCTGTTCTTAATCCACGTACACAAAGAGAAATTATTACATACGTTGAAGAGGATCAAAATGAGGAGAGTGAGAGAGATACTGTAAGAGGACAACCACGTCAGCTTAAAAGGCGACTGTTACTTAACCCTTCTAGCTTAAAGAATTACAAGTGTACTCTGGAAAAATTCGGCTGCTTTAAACTTAGACGGGTTGGTCGTGAGGCCCCTGTTTCCCCCGATCTGATAAATGATTACAATGTGTATCTGAATCGCGATGCCGATTTGAAATACATGACACGACTAACCAACGTTCGCACACTCAACAAGTATATCGTGGGTCCTATTCTGGCGCAAGAAATGCGCCTGCCCCGTACTGCCGACAAATTGCGCCATAATAATAAACCTATTTTAGACAGCCGTTTGATTGCTCAGACCGTTAGTAGAATTTGGAATTTTTCTCAGTCTGAACACTCATATAAAATTCTACTAATATACCATACAGGTCTGCGAGCCAAAGAAGCCAACAACGTAATGTATCGTAATGTGATAGATTCCTATTACCCTTCCACACAAACTGTAGTTTTGCCGGTAGTGTACAACAAACACGGTAAGGATCGCAACATTCCCTTGTTGAAAGAGGGTGCTTCCACTTTTTTTATTCAATACCTCATTCCATATGTTAATAATAAGATGTTACGATTGACGTTACTTAAACATCCGGGAACCAGGGTAGCTGATCATTGGGATAAACCCATTTTTGACTCCAGTTACCTGAGTACACAAAAAGTTTTTAAAACTTTTCTCTGGAAAATCGCCAAAGAAAGAAACCAGAAACTATCCCCAGATGAAGAATTTAACGTCAAGGAAGAGTTAAGAGGAGCGGGACTCCATTCCCTCAGAGCTGATTTTGCCACGTGTACTTTTAACAGTCTTTCACGTCAGTTGGGAAAGAATCATATTTTACCTTTCAAAATGATCAGTGAAATTCTGGGACATTCTAATACTAAAGAATTTTTGAGAAGTTACATTAACCAAGGTGAAACAACAACAATACCAACACCAACAATAGATGAGAGAAATAATGGCTCAGGGGAGGAATTAGGTAATGATGACAATGAAGAAGTTCATAGATCACTTATCAACGACGAAACTATTCACTGGGGTAGCAATGCGCGCCTTACCATGAGATAACGTTATCGACACATGAATATCAATACCATTACTAATTTGGAAGATAATACTCATCTTTTGGCCACAACACAAGCTTTAACACCACCCCTGTCACATTTACAGTCATTATTATTACCTGACAATATTGCTCCTAATATTAATAATAATATTCTTATTGATATTGTGACGGTAAAGTGTTGGAGTGTTGATGTTCGGCAGTCCTCCAATGGCAGGTGGCAATGCCTTGTCACATTTACAGAAAAAAAAGAGACTGCTTGCCTGTTTGTCTGTGATAAGGTAATGGGAAGACACACAAAACACAAAATATAAACAATGAAATTTTAAGTACTTTAGAAAACAAGATATGAACAAAGACAATCCCTTGGCTTACGTAAAATTCAAAACAAGTCAACAAACAAAACATGAATAATAAATGAATGTGAAATTTACTCTAAAACAAAATAAAGTGCAAGACAATAATAATAATAATCAGGTGCTGAGAATACTGGCTAAAGCTGCCACCTCCCTTTTTACACGACAGCCAGGGCTTAGTCTACCAGAGAGAGAGATGTCAACTTCTAAGAGCACAGAGATATTTTGAGGAGTACGGCGTGAGCTGGACCAGATGTCGACTCAGGTAGAGGGCGTGAGTGCAGGTGCAGGTGTTGTCGGCGATACACCAGCCAATCAGGAGCAGGCAGGCGGAGAATGGGTAGTTTGCTCGTTGACGGCAGGCGGGGAGCCGGCATGTCGGGTGGTGCAAGGTACGCTTTGCTTCCTGGGCAAAACGTTTTGCGATACTGGTGAACGTATCTTCAATATAGTATCTTGTACTTGTAAAATGACGTGAATGATATAGGGAAAAGCAGGCTCAATCTCTCTTGAAAGAGATTATCGTCACCACTCTCCCCCGAAGCCTGCGGTTCTGGAAGAAGTTACGTCTTCATGTGGTAGAGTGATAGGTGGAGTTGCCTCTACTTCATAGACTCTGGAGAGGGCGTCGGCTATGATGTTGTCAGACCCCTTGTTGTAGAACTCTCCAGGTTGAATTTCTGCAGATATCAATCCCATAGAAGACGTTGAGTGTGGAATTGGGCTTGCTGCAGGAGGTGTAGGGTGTTGTGGTCCGTGTTGATGGTGGTAGACCGAGCACTTTTCAGGTATTGTTTGAAGTGCTGCAAGTTCAGGACGATGAGTAGCTCCCTGTCGATTGTTCTGTAGTTCCTTGTAGCTGTGGTCACTAAGAGGTATATTCTGCACGCCTCGTTGTTGCATTAGGTCACCCCCGATGCCGGTACCACTGGCGTCAACATGGAGGATGAAAGGCTTGGTGATATCTGACGAGGTGAGAATAGGATTAGAATATGGCAAAGGTCCTGAATTATGGTCCTGAATATGGTTATGAAGATCAGTTAGGATTTCCGAATTGGAAAGCGCTGACTCAGTGTCAGTGCTTTCGGGAGGAGAAGCAGGGAAGGTCTCACTGGGGATGTATGAACTTTTAAAGGAAGAATATGTTATCAATACAGTAGGAGGAGTACCGTTATATAGCTTCAGGAGGTTGACGTGGCACAACTGGGTCTTCCGCCGCCTATCTGGAGTCTCTAGAACGTAGTTGTGGTTGTTTCTGCACTCCTTGATGCAGTAGGGTCCTGAAAACCTGTTTTGCAAGGGAGAACCTGGGATAGGGAAATAGGCCAGCACGAAGTCTCCCGGTTTAAATTTCCTTACTTTGCTGTTCTGGTCGTAATGAGTCTTCATCCTCTCCTGTGCTTTCAATAGATTATCCTTAGCAAAGTTATGCACCCTCTCTAGAATGTGTTGTAGGTTTTGAAGAAACTGGAGCACATTCTGATGCTCACTGAAGGTGGCATCACGTAGAGAGTCTTTAAAAGCTTTGAGAGGAGTACAACACTTACGTCCGTAGAGCATCTCATAAGGAGATACTCCTAGAGACTCATTGGGAAGACTTCTAAATATACACATGATTAAATCTATTTGCTTATCCCAATCCTTAGAGGTTTCATTGCAAAACTTCTTCAGGAGTGCTTTAATAGTCTGATGACTACGCTCAAGAGAACCCTGTGAAACAGGATGATAAGGGCTAGACAATACCTGTGTGATGTTGAACTCTTCAAGTGTCCTCTTGAAGAGATCACTGGTGAAGTTGGTGCCACAGTCGCTCTGAACTTCCCTTGGAAATCCATACTGGGTGAAGATCTTCAATAAGTGTTTCACCACCGTAGCAGCCGTAATGTTCTTTACTGGAACTGCTATGGGGAATCTGGTGGTAGGACACAGGATGGTTAGTATATAGGCGTTGCCAGAACTGGTCCGAGGTAAAGGACCAACACAGTCTATAATAAGTCTGTGGAAAGGTTCCGCAGGCACCTGGATGGGTGTCAGTGGTGCTCTGGGGATAGAGATGTTCGGTTTACATGCCATCTGACATGTATGACACTGTTTGACGTACTGTTTGACGCTATTTACCATACCTGGCCAGTAGTAGTCTTGACGGATTCCGTGGTAGGTCTTGTTAAATCCGTAGTGCGAGAGTGCTCCGTGGGCCAGGTGTAGAATAGTGGGCCGCAGGCTGGCAGGAATCACTAGTTGTTCGACGTTGGCCCAATCGTCCTCCTCCTTCAGTTTACTGGGTCTATATCTGCGGTAGAGCAACTCGTTCTCTAGGAAGAACCCAGGAATACTGTCAGGTTGAGTCTCAGCCTGGAAGAATAATGGTGTCAAGGTAAGATCTTCCCTCTGTAACTTACGGAACTCCAACGTGGTCAGATTCGGGGGTAGTTTCTGAGGGTCTTGAGGGACAGCGGTAGCAGTAGTCAGAGCTGGCTGTGGTCGTGCCGCTTGTGCACGGGTGGTCACCAAAACCGGAGGAGAAACTTCATCGCTCTCTTGAACCTTTGCTGGAACATACTCAAAGATGGGATTATCCATTACAGAGGTACACACCTGGGGTTTGTCCATGACGATCAGGTTGGTCGATTGCAGGTCTTCTGCCAAGTCGTTGCCCAGGAGAAGTTGCACTCCAGGCATGGGAAAAGGCTTTTCCCCGATGGCGACTTGGACTTCACCGGTCACGAAGGGACAATCCAGGTGGACTCTGGCGAGTGGATAAGGAGTGGTAGCAGTGAGGTCAGTGATGAAGACGGTTTCCCTGGTGTAGGCGATATTGGGCACAGTTGATTTCAAAAGGATTGATTGAAGATCCGCTGTGTCCCTCAAGATCTTCAGTTTGAAACGTCCCTCCGGATCTGAACCGTTGGTAGAGACAGTTCCAGGATACAGGTGTTTACTGAAGAGAGAAAGATCATTAACATGAACACCAACATTCATCACAGGCTTACCGGACTTAGGAGGAGTCTGTTTGGGTTTAGTGGATTCAGTATTACCTTTGTATTAAGACTTACCACATTTATCTATAGTATGTCCATAGAGTCTACAATACTTACAGTACAATTGCGAGCCAGCTTGATCGGTACTCACTTTCTCGTAACTGTACCAAGACTTCTTACTATAAGGTGGTTCTGGTGTCAGCCGGTGGATGAGGCTGTAAGTGTCAGCCGACTTAGCACATTTTAGGTAGTCGGTTTCTTCTTTATCTGCTAAATATAAACGGACAGGAGGAGGCACACGCCTCAAGAATTCTTCAACTAGCATGAGGTTGACGAGTTCTGCAAAGGTAGAGACATGTGCTGCTTCCAGCCATTTCATAAAATATCTCCTTTTGGTATCAGCAAATTCTAGAAAGGTAGTGGTACTTGCCTTTAGGTGGTCACGGAATTTTCTTCGGTAGATTTCGGTGGAGAGAAGGTCGGCGTCCAACACTGCTTGCTTCAGGGTCTGGTAGTCATTCTCAGACGCCAAAGTACTGAGTGTAACTGCAGCTCTACCTGTGAGATGTACTCTGAGAAGGGTAGCCCATTGGTCGGCAGGCCAACTAAGTTGATTAGCAAGGGTCTCAAAGGTGGTAAAAAATACGTCGACTTCTGTTTCTACGAATGGTGGCATTAACTTACTTGCATGTGAGATATTGAAACTTACAGGAAGACTGGCGGTAGCTTGCTGGCGTTGAGTGAGGTGTGTAATTTCCAACGCGAATTCATGTTGACGACATTCTATAGCCAGAGCAGCTTGTTGTTTGTCATGCTCGCGTTGCATCTCCAGGTGGCGTTGTTTTGCTTCAAGCTGTACTCGCTCACGTTCACGGAGTATTGTAATCTCACGTTCTTGGTCTTCTTTCCTCAAGGCAGCTTCTCGTTCCTTGAGGGCGATTTTTACGTTCCTGTTCTTCTTTCCTCATTGCAGCTTCTCGTTCTTTTTCTTCCTTTCGTACTGCAGCTGCTTCCCTTTGCTGCTTTCGTTCGATCTTGGCAAATTCTAGTTTGAGTTTCATCGTTGCCAAATCAGGTTTATCTGCAATAGAGTAAGTTTCGTGAGTTTCAGAGTCAATCTTACCTTCCTCTAAGAGATGATCCAGTAACAGGTTATGCAGTTCATTTTTGTTGGCTCCCTGGGAAACATCTAGTTGATACTCATGTGCAAGAGTTTGTAATTCAGTCCTCTTGGCACGACTTAAGGTCTCTATTTCACCTGCTGGATCTGCACGGAAAGCTTGGAGACAAAATATGGTGAAATTAGCAAATAAATGTACAACGAATATACTGTTGTGATATGGTGAATGTCAGAAACAGGACAAGGTGGCAACTGGTACCTATCCTGTGGAATCGTTAACAATTAATGTTAATTTCAAGATGGTAAATGATTAATAAATCAAGATCGCAGGAAATCTTGTACCCG